>NW_007578778.1:0-6073 GCF_000690725.1 Stegastes partitus
TTTCAGGTAAGCGGCTGTGTCTCGGGGAGAATCTGGCCAGGATGGAGCTTTTCCTCCTCTTCACCTCCTTCATGCAGAACTTCACCTTCTCCATGCCTGCTGGGGTGAAGCCTTCAATGGAGTTCCGCTTCGGTATCACTCTGGCACCGAAGGAATATAAAATATGTGCAATCTCACGTCAGGAGAAGTAAATCAAAAACTTTTAACTTGTAAAATCAATAAAAAGTGGTATTTATTCAAATGAACAGGCCACGGGTATGATTAATGTCCACATCAAAAATCTGTATTTTAAAAAATGGTAATCCATTCCTTTACAATTTGTGCCCATACATTGTACTTTTACTTTATTTAAACCAAATAAACAATTGCATTGCTTTACAAATATTTGCCTTCATTTTTCACAATTTTGACAGTTTTTGAACATTATAGCATTCCACTAAGTTCTGGAAGGCTTGTAAAGGTAGAGTGTAAAATGAATGCAGTATAGAAGTATAAAGAGATTCCAGAAGACAACCTGATGCAGTCTGCAAGAGGACTGTCACTTGGGAGAAGATTTGTTTTCCAGCAAAATAATGACTTGAAGCAGCCAAAGCTACGCAGAAATGGTTGAAGGACAATCGGATTAACATAACGGAGTGGCCGAGTCATGGCTCAGACCTCAATCCAATTGAGAATTTGTAGCTGGACTTGAGAAGAGCTGGTTGATCACAATCAATGTGCAAGCTGACACAGCTCCAGCAGTTTTGCAACAAAGAATGAGGAAAAATTGCAGTGTCCAGATGTGCAAGACATATTGAGACCCACCAAGAGGGACAACAGTCCTTCTACGCAAATTTGTTTTATGTTTTACTTTTACCTCTCAGAGCAAAAATCAGTCTTTGATGGAACAACTGGAAGACATCTTAATCGTGACAAAAGCTGCAAGTGGGCACTTGTCAGCAGACTACAAGCTTTAACTGTTTGGAACCACTGGATATATCTTTGAAATTGATTGCACATGACAAGCAAATATAGTGCAGTAAAAACTGCAGTATTTGCATCTCAGTGTGATATTGTACAAGTACTTCGGAGATAAAATGGAGATATCTGTAGTCTAAGAAATGTACAAATACCTCCAGATTGTAAATGAATGTCCTGTTTTGTTATACCACTGAGCACAGTGACAAAAGTTTACTGTTTACTTACTTCCTGTCCTCTCTGTCTGAAAGTTGCACGCTTTATTGGATTTACGCAACACTTGATAGTATTGCATAGGTCGTTGTTATAGATTATACATTTCCACCGCATGAAATGGTTAAATATAATTCCACTGTGACAGTAGTCATGCTTATGTACATGATCCAAATACCTTCTCTACTGTTATTCACCGGGTCAGCTGTGTCTTATTTTAGGCATGAATTTTTAGGCATGCCTAAAATACATCATGTGGGCCTTTGTGGATCAGGTTTGTTCAAGCACATCCCATGAATGTTCCATCTGTCTGGGATCTGGGGAGTTTGTGTAGAGTGGCAGGATGCATTGTCATGATGGAGCAGAGTGCATGGTCTGCATCAGTGCTTAGGTGGATGTTTCGTGTCACGACATCTGCAGGATTTCCCGAACCCAAGAATTCCTACCAGAGCATTGTGCGGTAAGGAGATGATCAATGTTATACACTTTACTTGTCAGTGGTTCTAACGGCAAGGCAGATCAGGGAAATTAAATATAGGTAGCTGATTAACAGTGTTTGTTTCCATTCAGTTCAGAGTCCAGTGCAGTGGTTGTTTTGCTAAGAACTATAACATTGAGCTTTGTCCTCACAGGGGAGAGAGGAGTGATATTAGTCCCTCCGGGCAGTGCAACATCAACCCTCTATCTCACAGGAGAAGCAAAGAAAACAGTCTTTAGTTACACAGGCTGTGTTTGCAACATGGATTCATTCTTTTCTCTGATTGGATCCTACGTTGACTGGGATTTCAAAAGTCTGCTGCTCTTCACAGTAGTTTTCATCATCGTTGCAGATTATGTTAAGAACCGCCGGCCGGTCGGCTTCCCTCCAGGACCTTGGGCTCTACCAATTGTGGGCAACATATTCTCTATTGACCACACCAAGACCCATGAGGATTTGTTGCAGGTATCAGGGAATCTTCAAAATGCAAACAGGTCAACTGGTAAGACTTAAATTTCTGTTTCTGTATTCATGTGTCTTGCTCTCCTCTCTTTTCTAAATTCTCTCCCAGTTAGCAGAAAAGTATGGAGACGTGTACAGCCTACGAACAGGCCAGGAACGGGTGGTCGTACTAAATGGGCTTGAGGTTTTGAAAGAAGCCTTAGTAACGCAGGGAGACAGCCTGGCAGACCGTCCAGATTACCCTTTACAGACGGAGAGATCACATGGACTAGGTAGAGGACAAGACACACAAATGCACATCCTGTGCATCAACAGCTTTCAACTCACTGCTCTTGCGACTCTTATGAAGACATTGTTGTACACATTGATTATGTTCCCAGTCAGTGCTATGGTTTGTTAAAATTTGTTTAAAGGTTCTATTTAATCTGTTTATCACATTTTGTACAGTAGCGTACAGCTTCTCAACAGTTACTTTTCAAATAATCCAATGTCATATGAAATAAAGTCCAAAAAGTAACGACTTTATTTTTTACAACCAGGTGTGATTTTCAGTAGTGGACACAACTGGAGGCAGCAGAGGCGATTTGCACTTTCAACCCTCAGATATTTTGGAATTGGCAAGAAGTCACTTGAACCTGTCATCCTGGATGAGTTTACACATTGTGCAGAAGAGTTCAGAAGCTTTAAAGGTACATCGTTAACACACAGTCTTACATTTCTTATGAGCAAATAAACAATTTATTTGAAACTTTCTGTTGAATTGTGAAGGGAAGCCAGTCAATCCACACTTGATCATGAACAACGTCGTCTCCAACATCATCTGCTTCCTGGTTTTTGGTCATCGCTTTGAATATGGCGATGAAAAGTTTCTGAAACTGATGCAGATGTTTGATGAAATAGTCCAGATTCAAGCCTCCATGTGCGCACAGGTACTGCATTTTAAAGCTACAGGTAAAATTGACGTACCTCAATATGAAATGGCAGGTATGTAAAGTAATATTTTCACAAATAAGCAACATGGTTGCTATGAAGTGTTATGTTTCCTGAAAATGCTGTGGCATAAGTGATTCATTTATGGACTGGGGAAGCTCCATTCCCCTTCAGTGCATGAAGAATGCTGTTGCTGTCTGCCAGGTGATGCAGGGATGGTGCTACAGCCAAACCCTGCATTTCACACTAATGAGCTATCTTTGCCCCATGCCAGTCACTCTATTGAGCTTTTGCACCCTCCTTAGAACGGTGAAACAAGGGGTATTGGGTACTGGTGTGCCTCAACAGGCCCTTAAAGACACCATAAAGTATTGATAGAATCCTAAGATTGTGCAAAGTCGTCTACTTGGAGAAATCTAAAAGAGGATCTTATATTTTGTTAACACTGTTACCCAAAACATAATTTTATATGTGTTTGCTAATAGTTTTGATGTCTTCAGTTTTGCTCACCAAAGTAGAAAATAGGGAAAACATAAAGAAATAAAAATAAAAGCCTTTAATTGATAAGTTTGTCCATAGTGCTGTAGATGCCGCAATTGACTTGGAGAGACGTATGTTCTTTGTTCTTTAACTTAAGTATTATTATCTGAAATTATTCTTCCAACCTCTCCTCTGTGCAGCTTTACAACTCATTCCCTGCGCTGGTCAGACACTTTCCAGGTCCACATAAGAGGCTCAAGCTGATCTGGAAAGATGTGAAGGATTTTATTCGAGCAGAGATTAACGAGCACAAGAAGACCATGGATCCCTCAGATCGAAGAGACTACATTGACTGCTACCTGAATGAGATTCAGACGGTGACTGGCACTAAGAAACAGAGCTGTATGACTTCAACTGTGTCATTAATGAAGATCACCAGGGCTCCACTTTTGTGAACATCACATGTGTACTTACATTAGAACGAGCTAAGACTAGTTTGTCATGCTGATTCGACATCCCACTGTGGCGCCACTCCGGGTTGGTGAATGGTGGAAAATGCAATGACACAATTTTTGAGTTTCCGATTGCTTTCTATAGCACAATAGCACAATCTTATCTCCAGCAGCATACATCCTTAAATGTGATGCACATGGTTGACATAGTGCAGACATTGAATTTTTCTCGATTGTTTTGCAAGTTCTAATGCGTATTTGCATGTATTCTCAGAGTAAGGGGCAGGATGACAACACTTTTGATGAGGAAAACCTGATTATATGTGTTCTGGACCTGTTTGTGGCTGGCTCAGAGACCACATCCACCACCCTGCGCTGGGCGTTCCTCTACATGGCAAAATATCCTGAGATCCAAGGTGAGAGCATCAACAGGCCAGTGAAGCTGCTGACACTGATGGTGACACTAAAATAAATTTTCCTGGTCATCATTTTGTTTTCATACATAATAGTACTTCTAGGTTACAGTCAACCTCTATACATCAAATGCTGTGCAATGATAGGTGCACATCTACCTGTAAAAAATAGTGTTTGTACTGCTAGAACAAGTTCAGCACTGCAAATTAACAGGGATACTTTCTTGTAATTTATCTGTCCGGCACTGTACTTCATTTATCCCCAAATCTTAATGAAGAACCATCATGTATACTTTTGCATTTTGCACAGAAAAAGTCCAGGCTGAGATAGACAGAGTGATTGGACAGTCCAGACAGCCATCCATGGAGGACCGTGCAAACCTGCCCTACACAGATGCTGTTGTCCACGAGATCCAGAGGATGGGTAACATTGTTCCTCTCAGCGTGCCACATATCACCAACAGAGACGTCCAGCTGGGAGGCTACACAGTCCCAAAGGTCACTGTTCAAAAGAGTAGTCCAGTTATATGTCACATAACTTTGTGCATAACGCTGAGTTTTCATTATGACTCCAATCAACAGGGAGTTATAATAATTCCCAATCTGACCTCTGTGCTGTTCGACAAGAATGAGTGGGAGACGCCCAACACCTTCAACCCAGGACACTTTCTGAATGAGGAGGGCAAGTTTGTGAAACCAGCAGCTTTCATCCCTTTCTCTGCTGGTAAGCAGCAACACGATCAGATGTTGTATTTGTATCTTTACATGTTTATTCAGGAGCCTGTCCCAACATAAATTGTTAGGAATGTTGCTGGAAGGATGTGTCCAGAAAGACCCAGAGGAAACCAAAGGAGAAAGGCCTGGGCTCATAAGTCCTTCTCGCCAGTGCAACTGTAAAAAAAAAAAAAAAAGAAGAAGAAGAAGAATCCCAAGAAATGATCAGTTGACTGGCAGCAACCAAAAACCCATGGCATTACAATCCTGTGGTTTATGATTATCAATACTTTGACAGACACCAAACACTGCACATCATTGCAAACATACCATCCCCACCATGAAGCATGGTGGTGGCAGCATCATGATGTGAGGATGTTTGTCAGCAGTATGCTGCATCAATTACTAGTTATAGGACTCCTATCCCTGTGATTACTAAGCAGACGAAGCAAAATGCTTGATTCATTTTTCTGTTTCAGGTAAGCGGCTGTGTCTCGGGGAGAATCTGGCCAGGATGGAGCTTTTCCTCTTCTTCACCTCCTTCATGCAGAACTTCACCTTGTCCATGCCTGCTGGGGTGAAGCCTTCAATGGACTTCCGCTTCGGTGTCACTCTGGCACCGAAGGACTATGAAATATGTGCAATCCCACGTCAAGAGAAGTAAATATACATATTATAAAAAAAGAGTTTATGATTATAACTTTGTCCACACAGAGCATCTAATATACTGTAGAAATACATTTGTTGAATTAAAGATTATAACTAGTAAAACCAATAAAAAGTAGTACTCATTCAAATGAACAGGCCACGAGTGTAATTAATGTCCACATCAAAAATCTGTACTTTAAAAAATGGTAATACTCATTTTTCACAATTTGTTTTGAACATAACAGCATTCCAACCCAAGATACTCTAGATAAGAGAGTTGTGTAACTTTTTATGTTCTTTTAATTGCAACAAGAAAAAGAACATTA
>NW_007578778.1:6952-32912 GCF_000690725.1 Stegastes partitus
TTTTGGTTATGAAGCCATGAAAATGCAGTTTACAGACTCCACTGGGGACATCTTGGTGCCTGCAAAGACTTCTTGATACCATCATATAGGAGAAAACTTCCACAGATGAAGATACTATGGAGTAAAATGATTCAATTGTTTCTCAAAACAGACTGAGCTGCTCATCCACATATTTGACTTTAAGAAACCACATTTGGCTACATAGGCCTGTTATCATTAACTACCATTCATCCATTCACTAATACATCAGCTCTGGCAGGTGTTTTCCAACCATCGGGAGCAACTTAGAGTACCAACAGCCTTTTGATTTAAAGACTGTATTTGTCTGGGTAAGGAACATTCTTCAGTGGAGTCCTAACTGCTCCAAATCAATACACAGAGTCGTCCCTTAAGTCAAAGCAATGTTTTACTTGCAGCAAGGAGCAAAATGTACAGCACAGAGTCTGAACAAGTGAATAACTAAAAGCATGAAGCATTGGTTCTTATATACAGAAAACAGAAGACAACCTCCTGCAAGTGTGTGTGTTTAGGCGTTATGGTGTTCTGACTCCCCGCTAAGGATGTCTTGTCCTTATCTCACACTCACAAGGTGAAAAAGAGGCAATGAACATTTACAGCATTCTCATACTTTTTACAAAGATCATTGGATCAAAACATAGAAGTATTCTAACAGTCTGATAATTGATTAGACTACATTTTACATTACTTACGCAAAAGATTATATTCCCTACTTTTAAGTCAGACTAATGATAGATTTTAGGTTCACTGATTAACTGTTTTACATCACTTTTCTATGTATAAAGAGTCCAGAGTCCAGGGGAATTAGTGGTTGTGATGCCAAGAGACAATATAACGCGTTGCTCTCACAGGAGAGAGAGGAGTGATAGGTGTGAATGTGAGTGTGCTTGGTTGTCTGTCTCTAAGTGTAGCCCTGTGATAGACTGGTTACCTGTCCAGGTGAACCTGCCTTCACCCTGAGTCAGCTGGGATAGGCTCCGCCCCCCGTGACCCCAGTGAGGATTAAGGTGTAGAGATGATGGATGGATGGTGATCTGTGCAGAAACAACATCAGGCTGATACAGACTGTAAAAGGTGGAAACTGAGTGACGTCTGCAGCAAACAATCAGAATATGTCACTGACTGACATGTAAAGCTCAGGTGAGCTCCAGTTACTCAGGTGTTCCTCTCCTCAGGTCCTCGGTGATGGTTACAAATCTGAGATCTGATGTAGGAGATAAAATGTGATCAATCGTGATGTCTTTTCTTGTTTGTTTCCTGAAATAACAAATTATTATAAAGTGAAGTAACTGAGAAAGCAAAGATTGAATGAGAAAAATCCCATGTTCAGTTTAAAGTCTGTCTGCTTGTGACGAGGATCCAGACTGATGATGCTGAAGCTTCTTTAGGTCTTTAAACTGTTCTGTTTGGTTTTCTGTTGAGGTTCTGGTCTGGTTCTGGTTGGAGGTATTTGCAGTGAAATATTCATCCTTCGCTGATCCAAAGTTCTGCAGAAAGTCAGAAATGACACTTTGTTCTTTCATCGGTTCTCCTGGTTCTGGTGGGAGACGTCCTGTTGTCTACAGGAGACTTCAAACCTTCTTTCATCAGCTCATGTTTCATGTGGACAGAAGGCTCAGTTCTCCTCCTGTGGTAGAAGCAGAGCGCCCCCTGCTGGACCCTTCCAGACCTAAGGCTCCACATCACGTTTACAGGCTTGAGATGCAGTGAAGGTGGAACTTTGCAGATTCCCAGTATTCCTGAACCGCTTCTGTGAGTTCATGTTTTCAGACTGTCAGCTGGATTTTAGCTTCAGAATAAATTCTGTTTGTGTTCCATAGATTCTGTCTGAGAGACAGATCAGACCCTTATTCTGATTCTGACCTGATCTGAGTCTGTGACACCAAAACAAACATCTGGTTGGTTCCAGAGATGATCAGAGATTCTTCACACAACGGCTGCATCTGTCCGAAAGATCTGAGACTCATATTGGTCATCTGCCCCGTTCTGTACCGATCTGGCTTTTTTCCCTCCAATTCTGGTTTCAAATCAGATCCTAAAGCTTTTATTAAATCAAAAACATGCAGCAGGGTGAAAACCTGAGTGAGATTTTCTAACTGAAAACTTTTTTGTTTCAATTTTATTTACTTCTCTTCAGTTAAACGGATCAGAAACCTTCAGCATCTCGTCTTCATCAGTTTCTGTCTCATAAAACAACTAGTTAACTTTTCAACGGATCATCTGAGAAACCTGAGATAAACCTGCAGCTTTCTCTTTAAATTTACACAAAATCACATCATCCGTCATTTCAATGTCACAATAAAACACTGCAGAGGCTTCGTTAAAGGGCAACTTTTATTTTCAAAGCAAATCACCAGAGTTAGTGTTTATTACACAAACTGTGTTTCTGTGGGGCTGAAAACATCAAAATATCTCCCATCTCTGACGGAACTATGGCTTTTTAATCTGATTGTAGATCGTCTCTGCAGCCTGACGCAGCTTTAGGACGTCGAAAACGTTCAGAGAAAAACTTAAAACTCCCTACAAGTTAAAATGTGAAAATCTAAATATTCTAAGGAAGAATTAGATGCAAAGAAAATGTGTTTGAATTTTACTTCTTCATCTTTGTCTTCAAATATCATATCATATAATATTTGAGTTATTTTAAACTTCACAGTCTGTCTCTGAGTTTTCAGGCTTCGCTGCTGATCTGTTAAACGAGATCAGACGGAAAAGGTTGGCAATAGAAACAACAGTCTGGTCCTTTAACAGTCTCAGCGTCCAACAAGTGAGAATACACCAGTGGCTGAAGAACAAAGGTTTCAAGGATGGATAATGAGATCTGTTTTCTCGTACCAAACATCAGGCTCACGATCAAATTTAAAAGGACAATTTGTGAAAAAGTTAAATTAAATAAATAAGTTAAAGATTGAAATGTGTCTGTTTTAGTCGAGTTTCATCTTTCAGTTGTTGTTTTAAATACAAAAAAAAAAAAATTAAAAGACAAAAAATAATGGAATAAACAGATTGATCAATTTTTCATTGCAGCGTTGACAGAACTGCGACTCCCAGAGTGCACTGCTGCAGGAAGCAGCTGATTGGCAGATAACGGCAGCTGAAATTTGAAGATGACCAGCTGTCGAGGATTGTGGGTGATGCAGAGCAGAGTGAGGAAGGTGTACCTGAACAGGTGAGTTCAGCGGCGTGTTTAAACTTCACACGATCAAAGTGGATCACAGGAGAGAAAAAGTGGTCCCAGATAATTTGTGAAACTATGCTGGACCAGGACCTTCAGAACATCTGGAGATGTTTCCCTTCAATTAGGAACTCTGAGGCTCATCATCATGCTTAAAGTCAGAGCAGCCGATTATTAAATGAAGCTAAAAACACAGAAATGTCTCAGAGGACGAATCAGGATCATCTTCAGCTCAGAGTGAATCAAAACTCATTGAAGGAGACATTTCAAATGAGCAGACACAGACAGTTAGAACTGTCGCTCTTCAGCCAATAAAGTTCCTAATAACCAAACCTTTACTGAAACTGAGGTTTTATCCAAAATCACACAGTTCTGAGGCCAGAATCATCTGTTCCAACCTTCATCTTATACTGCAACACCTGTGACATGAACATGTTATCATTCAAAGAGAAAACATCTTCTACACAAAAACAAGTGGATTCATTCATGTAAACCGATTATTATGACTGAGCTCAGTCTGATCAAATAAATTGCTTCACTGTCACATTAAGTTCTGAGAAAAAATACGACATAAAACTGAAACTGTTACCAGATTCAGACTGAAAAGTTCAGAGACCAGGTGAGGTCAGGAAGTGCTGCTGTTTTCTTCTTTTGGTCAAATTTTGAGTCACTTTCAACTATTTGATTATCTTCAACATCCACCTGGTGGTTTCCATGAGTTCGTCCTCCAGACTGAACTCAGAGTTCCACCGGAACGTCCTGAGAACATTGAAGCAGCTGAACTGTGATTCATGTCGCTGCTCTGACAGTCTCAGCTGATTGACACCAGATTTTGTCCACAACAACACAATCATTTCCGTCCTCAGACTCTCCAGATTTGTCATAAATCAGATTGTGTGACGTCGACATAAAGACCACAGGAACAATAAAGACAGCTGATAAAAACAGGTGATTTTACATAAAGACTAATTATAAATAAAAAAAATCTGTCTTGAAAGGATAATCTGAGTTAGTTCCAAGATCATGTAAAATCATATTTCGACTCCTCATTAATCTCTCAATGTGGAATATTCAGTGGGCAAATGTCTCACATCAAATCTAAAACCAACCGAGCTAACATTAGCTGTCAGGCTAACTACAGCTAACTAATGCTAACACGACACAGCTTTGCCCACATCTCCTGCTCGCTAAATATTTTCATTAGAACCATGCAGATCAATACTGTTGATCAGTTTATATCTGAGCTGATTAGAAATGTTCGGACATTGACAACGTTGTGCTTTGGTCCGCTACGGTTCCCTCATGGAATAAAACAAAAGTTGATACTGATGAAATATTGATGCTAACGTTGGCTCTGCAGTGAGCTGAAGGTGCTGATCCAGCAGGTGAGAACAGGTGGGCAGCAAACACTGACGTCACACAGGTGAGAAAAGTTTAGAGTGAACCGTTTCTATGTGAGCATGCTCACTAAAGCGTCAGCCGAAAGGGGCGGGGCTATTCCTTTGGGCTGGTCTGGGTGTAATGTGTCGCCGCCACTCCAGCTGCTCTGAGGTCAGAGGAGTGGGCGGGGTTTCGCCTTTAGAACTCCACCTTGCAGGCGGGGAAGGTCTCGTCCTGCATGGCGACGGTGCTGTTGCTGCCCAACACGGTGACCAACAGCTCCCGCTGCCGGTCATGGGTCTCCTGATACCACTCGTGCATCGTCAGCGAATCAAATGTGGGGATAAGAGTCACCTGTGGGCAAAGACAGACCAATCAGAGAGCAGGTTGAGAAGGTCAGCATGAGGTGAAGGTGCCGCCACAAACCTGGACATCTGGCCAGCTGCTCTTCCCGTCCAGCAGAGCGTCCAGGATGCTCCTCATCGACTCCTCCTTCACCGGATCGTCACCGCTCACAACATAGTACGACGAGCGAAGGCGTCGGAACAAGTCCGAGTCCACGGTGGAGGAGGCGCTGCCGGACGGCAGGTAGGCCAAGTCCACATAGACTGCAGCACCCTCAGAACCTGCAGCTCTGGAACCTGCACAACAGAACACATTAGATTTACCTGCTCCTCCAGCTTCATGCTGTTTTCCACCTGGACACTGCAGTCGGACAGAATCAGCCTTTTTCCAAATGATTTCCAAAGACAGTTCACATTTGGTGCGGTTTCATTGAAAAAATAAATACCAAAGAAAAACTGCTGGTTCCACAGAGCTGCAGGACTTAATATTGCAGAGAAACATGAACCCCAGTGAAGAAAAATGAGACTGAAGCAAAAACTGCCCAAAAACTGCCTGAAGTTCAGAGAGGTAACTTAAAGCTTTCTTGTCAGAGTTCTGAATAATGTTTCAGTACAGAATTAAAATCGGAATAATAGTTTCATGACCTACCTGAAGATGGCGGTTTTGCTGCTCCTATTCTGGATCCCCCAAGTGAACTTCGCAATGATGGCTTGGTGTCAAGGCTGGACGCCATCTTCAGAGAGCCGGTGGAGCTGCCGGCCTTTGACTTCCCGTTCTGGGTGGCGGCTGCTCCAGTCGCCTTTGTACCTGCAGGTTTCTTGGTCCTTGCAGCTGAAGTCTTTAGGCTTCTGTTGGTCTCTGTATCAGCCATGCAGGCTCCACGCTGAGGGGGTAATGGGGGCAGATCTTTGACCGGGGCAGGTGGGGGGTCGTGCAGCTGCCCCACTCTGTGGGTTGAGTGCGGACCAGGATAATCTGGTGGATAACTGGGAGGGAAGAGGCTGCTGGAGTCCTCATCAGAGTCGGAGTCTGCAGTGATGGAGGGACACTCCTCGGTGCCAGGAGGGACGTCGGAGTCGGTGGCAGTTGGCAGAGAGTCGCTCACCGATGTGGGCGGAGTCTCCTGACTGTAGGCTGAAGGACAGTCACTGCTGCTCTGGTCCCGAGAGCAGTTGTTGTTGTCAAAGTAGTTCGGTGAGGTGGTAGCGGCGAGACCTGGGCTCACGTGCTGCTGGTGAGTCTCGGGGGTCCAGGTGTGCTGGAACTCACAAGGGGACACCAGGCACAGGTCCACATCATGGGGGGCGTCTGAAATGAGCTCTGACATACCGTGTATGTGACCCTCCGGTCCACAGCGTCCATTATGGGATGACCTCAGAGGTAAGACCAACCCAGTTTCTGAGTCACTGACATGTCCGTTGGAGTAGACTTTGGGTGACGCTGCAGCAGGAGGCAGCGCTTGTTCTAAAGAAACTGACAGTGATTCATCGACTTCTGTAGAGTGTGGTGAGCCAACCTCTGCTGGCAGGGAGGTCATAGTGGGGGAGGAGTCTGGCAGGATGTCCCTGAAAGGACTGAGTGTCAGCAGGCTGGACTGTTTGTCCTGAGAGGATGTGGAGTTTTCCAGACCTTCTCTGAGGGAGCTGAGGTCTGACGTACGACAAGAACCTCCCTGGTTGTAATCCTCAAAGCCCAGACTGGAGCCTCTGGCCTCAAGGCCGCTGTCCTCGCCCAAACCCCGAGTGTCCTCCGCAAGGGACTGATGGAAAGGGGTGTGTCCGGCGCTGTTTGGGGCAGAATCTGCAGGAGAGACCACCTCTAGAGTTTTCTCTTCGGAGTTCATGCAGACGTCCAGTCCCTTCTTTAGCAATCCCTCCACTGGTTGGTACGCAGTCGGAGTGAGATTGAAGTTGACGCTGGGAGCGCATTTAGGTGTTTTGGTGACCGATGCCCGGTCCGTCTCCATACAGCGGAACGTCTCTGGACTCTCTACTGTCGTGGTCTGGTTTGCATTGGCCTTTACTTCATCTGAATTCACCGCCGTAACCTTTGTGCTCTGATTGTTACCATTGTCATCTTCCAATCGAAGCTTTTCAAATTCAGCCGTCATGTCCTCCGGCGTTGATACTTTAGATCGATCGGCCTCCTTCTGGCTCTCCTGCTCCTTTGAAGCCAGCTTACCTTTAGTCCCTTTGTTTAGAGTGTCTTTCTTTGGAAGCGTCCCATCTTTCTTCAGCGTCCCACCTTTACCTGCAGCCTTCCTCAGATCTGTACTTGCTGTCGACGCTGCACTTGAAGCTCCACTTGCCGCTTTCTTCACTTCTTTAAGCATTGGCTTTGTCACTTTCTTTTCCTCTGCTTTTACATCCTTCTTGCTGTCTTTTTTTGGTTCAGGTTTAAGGTCTTTCTTTGGCTTCATACTTGTGATTTCCTTCTTTGTGGCTTCTTTCTTCTTCTCTGCACTCTCGTCTTTCTTCACAGCAACAGCAGGAGTCTTGTCATCCTTCTTCTTTACCTCCTTCTTCTCATCTTTCTTTGGAATGAACTTTTCAGCAGGTTTTGCTGGCTTCAATTTAGCATCTGCTTCCTTAATTTTGGGCTTTTCTTCAGCATCCTTTCTCTCTTTAGGTGCAGTATCCCCAGCTGCCTTTGGCTTCGTTTTCATCTCTTGTTTTTTGACATCTACTCGTCCAAGTTTGTCTTTTGTCAAGGCACTGCTGGGTCTGAAGTCCTTTGACTGGGACTTAAGGCTTTCTCTACTTTCTGCTCGTTTTGGTTGCTTCTCAGTTTTGGATGTTTCTAGATCATTCAAACACACTGATGGATGTTTGAGGAACTGTAGATGTTTGAGTTTTTCAAGTCCATCTAGAATTTTGGTCTGCGGTGTGCACCCTGGGAACAGAACACGAATGATTTTCTCCTGAGGGCTGGATGGATGCCAGACCAGCAAAGCACAAATGGAAACAAGGCATGGTAGTGGAAGATCTGAATCTTTTATGTTGGATCCATCCTTTGGCCAAATCTGCATTAAAGCTTCAAGTTCTTTACTGCCACTGACAGGGTTCAGCGTGTATAGCTCCAGACGACCAACTCCCATCTTCTGGAACAGAATCACTGGTTCTATGGTGGGTCCACTGGACCGGATCAGAGGTTCAGGCTTGATCTCCAGTCGGTTTAAGTGTTGCAGAGTCAGTGCCGCCAGGTCAGAGCTCCGGAGCTCACTGGGATCCCCCTGGATGGACTTCAGTCTGTCGGTAATGTTCAGGAAAACCACACCGATCTCCGGGGAGATCAGATTCTTCATCCAGTCCCCGTCCACTTGAGATCCAGCTGAGTCCTCGTCCTGCTCGGCCACTTTCCTCAGCAGCAGACTGTTCAGCCCTGGCAGGTTGTCCACGCCAATGTGAGTCAGGAGCACTGAGTCGATCCTGTCCAGGTGTCGGACCAGTTTCCAGAAGCAGGAGCGGGGATCAGAGCCGCCGTTGACCAAAATGTTAAAACCGTTAACAGCAAAAAAGGCAGAGTCTCCCCTCCCACCGGGGAAAATGTAGCAGCAGGGCCGGGACAGCTTCAGGAAGCCCACAGTGCTGGGCGGCTCCAGCAGGTCAAAGGGCGACTCAGGCTCCAGAGCTTCAGACAGGTACTCGGTGAACTCCTGCAGACCCTCCATCTCAGGCAGAACCACAGGCGGGTTGATCCGAATGTTCATAAGGACCTGCAGGTTGTGGTTCTGCAGCACCGAGTCCTTCCAAAGACCCAAGTCTGGACAGCAGAGGGTGAGGCTGGCCTTCAGCGCTGGGTCAGCCGAGTTCAGCTGCTCTGTAACCTGCCAACACAAAGAGGAGGTGAATGATGAGTCCGTTTTGTTTTATTTACACACACAGGAGTTCTACGATGAGTCTAGTTCTGCTCAGTGTTCTCACCTCCTCATCTGAGAAGATGTGGATCAAGTCTCTGAGGGAGAAGCAGCCTTTCTGTAGCACAATGTCTCCACAGTCCTCCACACACTGACCCGCCAGAACCAGCAGTTTGTGCCGAGACGAGTCGCAGATCAGACGCCGAACCTGAAACGAAAACAGTAAACAAACGGTAAACAAACAAACATGCCATCACACTGCAATCACATGGAGCGATCAGATGATTAGAGTAGCTCTGCAGCAATAAACGGACCTCCACATTCAGACACATGACTAGCGTCAGGCCCACAGACCATCTCTGTGAGCTGCTTCCTCTGACTCACCTCTGAACAGACCAAGTCGTGTGCTGGATTCACCAAAACCTGAGTGTCCAGAACATCCCCGCTGTGCTGCAGAGTCCGCTGACCTGCAACACACCAGCATCAGTCAGAGCTCAGGTGACACACAGGTGTGCTAAGAAACACTGCAGCCACTGATCTTCCTTCAGGTGTTCTGAGTTTCTGCTTTGTTGCTCTGAAGGAAGTTTTTTCTATCAACACCATTTATCTCCCTTCAGCTCAAACTTTACAATCAGACTTTATTCAGACAGAACTTTGAAACAAATCAACTGTAGTTCAAATTTCTTTACACGACAAAACATTAGATGTTAAACAGATGTAGAGATGAATGCAGATACCAAAGAATAAAATAAGATGAAAGAGAGACGAAGAAAAACGTGACTATAGAAGACGGATCTGTAAAATGTATATGTTTAATATCATCATCATTCTTGTGTGTGTGTGTGTGTGTGTGTGTGTGTGTGTTGTGACCTTCCCGCTCCTGAACATTGTCACTCTGCTGTGACAATGTTCAGTTTCCCAGCATGCCCTGCAGGAGCAGCGTTCTCACCTGGAACATGTTCTGAGAGGAAAGCTGAGTGTCTGGACACGAAGAGCTTCAGTTGCTGATCCAGAACCGAAACATCCAGATCCACGGGCCAACAGCGCACACCTGAACACACACCACACAGCAATCTATAATATTGATTATCAGTTATGGTTCATTTATCAGCCAGAACGTGTAGGAACAGAAAGAATCGACAGATTTTCAACTTCTCTCATCTAAATCACTTTATGTCTTAGTCAAACAATCTCCAAAAGTGAAGTTTTTGCTGTAACCAGATGCTGTGGAGCCAGAACCTTCCTCCTCCTGGTTCTGACCCTGTAGAACCAGAATCTTCTACTTCCTGGTTCTGATCCTCCACCGCTGACTCAGCTGTGACCAACAGGAAACATTCAAAGAGTTTCCAGGTGAACTGCAGGCAGTGTTTCCTCAGAGAGACTGAGAGGAAAATCCAACCTACTGGATCAATAAGTAAATGCAGCATGGCTCAGAACCAGTGAACAGAGGAGCCAGTTGTTGGAGATACATTCAGCATGGTGGAACATCTTTCTACAGCTGATGGTGGAACATCTTTCTACAGCTGATGGTGGAACATCTTTCTACAGCTGATGGTGGAACATATTTCTACAGTTGATGAGCAGAGCAGAGAGGAAAAGTCTGGAGACATGGAGATAGTTCAACATCTGCAGGACGAGGAGACGACATGAGCTCCAGGGTTTTCTGAGTTCTCTCTCCTTCTTCATGGTGTTCTGGTTCCACAGAGCTGCAGGACTTTATGTTGCAGAGAAACATGAACCACAGTGAAGGAACATGAGACAGGAGCTGCTGGCAGTCAACAGTGATTGGTCACATCACAGCTGTACTGACCAATCCGTTTAAAACCCTCCTTAGTTCACAGAGTGACACCTCCTCCTTCTTCCTCATATCTCTGTTCAGACGGTTTCCTCACAGCAAACACAAGCTGCTCGTATATACCAACAACTTCCTCTTTGTGTGTCAGCAGTTACAGCAACACAACACAACACAGCAGCAACAAACAGGCGAGAACCTGCTCAAAACCAGCCTGATAAACTGAAACAGCCTGCAGCCTGAGCAGTTGCCACAACACAAACACAACACAACCATCAGCACAGACATTAAACTGTTCAGAACCAACCGGGCCTGAATGTGCTGCAGTGACGAGCTCTAACATGTGATTGTGTTTTTCAGTCGCAGAATGAATCCTTGGAGCTGCAAACACACTGAACTGCTCTGAACACATCGTTACACTCATTACACACTAATTATACACAGTGATAAATGTTAAACGGTGTCTTTATGTGTACAATGAGCGTGTAATTTTATCTCCAGAGCAGCTGATCCACACCATGACGCTCAGACTGTGGTTTGTGTTCTTATTATGGTTGTAGTTGTGTGTTTCAGATGAAGCTCAGACAGTCTGACACCCACAGACTCCTCAGTGACATTAGTTATAATAGAAATAATATTTATGGCAATAATATGAAATAATATTGATAAATGTGTCTGTAGACTGCAGGTTCTGGTGGCTGCTGTCTGTACAGAACTGTTCAGACCGGAGACCTGTTACGGTGCTGGTTCATCGGTCCGTTAGTGCCAGCATTCTGTCATTCAGACTTAGGTCACTGTTCTGTTCATGTTCTGTTCATGTTCCTGCAGTCAGACATGAACCCTCAGTGCTGGTAGAACCGCAGTAGAACCAGATATTGATCAGTGATGAAACTAAACTAACAGCAGCTGATCAAAGAGTCCAGATAAGGACGAGCTCAGTTTATCTCCAATTCCTGGAACAGTGAGAGTTGAAATGTTCCGTGCAGCTGATGAACAGCTCACCTGTCTGAGGTGAGCAGGTGTTCCAGCTGCTCACCTGTCTGAGGTGAGCAGGTGTTCCAGCTGCTCACCTGTCTGAGATGAGCAGGTGTTCCAGCTGCTCACCTGTCTGAGATGAGCAGGTAGCAGGTGTTCCAGCTGCTGCTGGTCCATGTTGGATCACTGATCATGACACCGGTTCAGTGTGTCGATGCAGCAGCTGGTTGGATCCTGCAGATGTTACACTGACTCAACAGTTCAAACTCACTTCAGCTCCTCTCAAATAGTCTGATTACATCCTTACTGGTGAGTCCCAGTAAAAGTTTTGTTCTGATTGGTTATCAAGTTTCTCTGAGATGTTTCTATGTTGGTGCGAAAATGTGTAAAAATCCTTAAATCACTCCCTACAGCTGCTGGTGTCCGTTAATGTGACGGTGCGGTTCCCACGCTGCTCCAAGTTCTACTGAAACGTGCGTCGGTCCGACCCGGTTACGTTTTACTGTTACATTCACACACGCAGCAGGCAGATGAACGGAACACGGAGCAGGTCTGAACGAGCAGAACTGGTCCGTTAGCTCTCCGTTAGTAGTCTGCTAGCTGTCCGTTAGCTTTCCGGGTGTATCCTCATTTCAGCGACTCGCAAAGTTTCCAAAATAAAAGATCTGAAATAATGGGATGAAGCTCTCAGCTAGCTAGCATGCTAACATGCTAACAATACTCTCTGAACGGGACCGTTACCGTGTTTTTACTGAAGTTGGAAACACGCTGCGGCTCTATACACCGGACGAGAACCAGGACAAACCCGAACACCGGACAGAATCGGCAGTGTGAACCAGCAGCTCGGTTCTTATAGGTTCCTTTCTGTTCGTGTGCCCGGTACCGGAGAACTCACCTGAGTCTACCTGCCGCAGCACTCGCTCCAGCAGCCCGGCGGGCCGCAGCGCTCCAACCACCACCACCACCGAGTGTTCCGCCGCCGCAGGCCCCGACGAGCCGGGAGGAGAAGAACCGGGACCGCCGCCCCGCTCCGCCGCCATCATGGCACGGACTGTCCGCTGCTGACGTCAGCCGCAGCCGCACGTACAGCCCCGCCCACGCTGCGAATGACCAATCAGAGAGGAGAAGCCAGCAGCTGGCCCATGGGCTGGCCAATCAGAAGAGAGGAGGCATTCAGGATGTCTCAGGAAACATAAGCTTCGTTTGGAACTTCAGCAGAGTTTCAATGTTCCATAAATGTGATAAAAACAAAAATTCTGTCAACCTTTAATAAATCTGTAAAAAATGATTTAATATAATGTGAACAGATTGTTGTCACAAATCATTCAGCTTCAATTTATTCCACAATTCCATAAACAAGTCAAGTCCATTTTCAAAAAAGAAACATGAATTTACATCTAACTGAATTAGCGTGTAATTTAATCAAAACAGATATCTGCATAATCAGTTTATTCTTCAGGTAAAATGATCAGACGCTGTTTAACTCTGTAGTTTCCGTTTGTGGTGTTGTTTCCTCAGCTGCTTTATTTCCACCGCCCTGTGAGCCCCTGAACGCAGCTCGGTGTTGTCCGGTGTCATGGCGGCCCAGGTGCCCGGTCGGTGCTCGTACTTCGTGCAGAAGAAGAACCGTTTCTGTAAGATGGTTGTGGGAAAAGGGAAGCTGTTCTGCGGAGAACACGCCAACATGGTGAGTTCACGGACCGTGTTGCGTTCATGGGCTTCACCGCAGAGCAGAGACACGTGGCGACCGACGGAGGCTCTTGCCCTCCTGAGGTGGCCCCCAGAATACATATTGTGTCCTCAGATACTCCGGTCTGATCATTGATCAGGTCCTTGTGTTGAACAGTTCGCTGCAGGTTTAGTTCAAACATTATTTCTTTCGTTGTGCTGAATTCAGCTGAACATCAGTGGATCCAGTTGGTCCATGATTGTTCCTTCATCTTCCATCCAGAACATCAGCTGACCACAGCCCGTTTGTGTCATTAAAGCTGCATTGTAAGGTTCTTTTGAAGTCGCTGGTGAGGATGTTAATTGATTAATTCAACAAATAAACAGATGAAACTGGGCATGATATCAGAAAATGTATATTAGATCAGCTGTTAGATAGTTAGAAGATAGAAAGTCACACATTCATTTGTCAATCACAGTTTTCTTCCTGAAGGGGGCGGGGCCAGGAGCAGGGGGCGGGGTCAACAGCAGGTCATTAAAGCTACAGACACTGAAAGAGTTCAGAATAAAACCAGGGTTATGATGAAGCATCTCTGACTGAGACATTTTCTGACTTTAATCTGAATAAATCAGGATCAATATGAAGCTTTAAAGAAATTTTTTAAGGATGTTGATGAATTACAAATCAAACTAAACGATTGATTGTGGTGATCACTTGACTGTGTTTCAGGAGGGGGCGGGCAGCAGGAGGATTGTGTGTCCATTGGACCCCAAACAGTGAGTCATCAATAATCACTGATGGATCAGATGTTTGATTGATTAAATAAGGAAACCAGTCAAAATGCTCCTGCTGCTATTTATTGCTGCAGTTGGTGGCGCTGCTGTTTTCTCGTTTCAGCACCGTGACTGAAGACAAACTGCAGAAGCATCTGAAGAAGTGTAACTCCAGAGAGAAGCCCAAGCCTGTGAGTCACAACAGATCCAAACTTTATCAGCTGAGTTATTGATGAGAGACAGCTATAGAGTCATTATATATATATATATTCATACAGGATCCACACAAACAGATGCTGTTTTACTGCACAAATATGTCGACTCAGAACTCATGAATCAGTGTTTGACTTTCCGTAGGTTTATTTTGTGGAGAACATAAATGCCGGATCAGCTGCCGGAGACGAGACGCTTCATCAGGTGACAACTGCAACTGGTTATTTTTAGTATTCATCATCATAAGAGTAATAATAACATTAATAATAATAATAACAATAAACTCCACCGACAGGTGAGTCTGTCGGAACGCAGCAGGTCAGAGGTGGAGTCTCTGCTGGACAAACTGAAGACGGTGGTCAAAGGTGAGCTGACCAGTGTTTCAATGTTGGGGGTGAAATATTATGTTTCTGAACATTAAAGCAGATAAACGTGTTCTAGTACAATCAAACATACAATCCTACAGCTGCATGAGCAGAATAATGGAGCTTCAGCTATCGTCTGTCAGTGGTGTTGCTCATGCTTCAGAGGATTCCTGTCGTTGCTGTAGGTCTGCAGTGTGACCTGGAGGACAGAGTTCTGTCTCATCCCGTCCTCCACGATGAACTCAACAACCCAAAGAATGGAGACTCCGCCTACAAACACCTGAAGCAGCAGGTAGAGAACACCAGCGTTGAGCAGAGTGACCACAAAAACCAAACAAAACAAACTGTAAATTCTGTCTGACTAAGTTCAACAGGTTTCAGGTAAAACTATATAAACTAAATTCTGACTCTGCCTTCTGTGAAATCTAATGAAAACAATCAGTTCTCATTTATCTGCTCCATGACTTCACAGTGACACGCCTTGATTTGGCCCCGCCTCTCTGAGTCTCAGATTAATCTCATCTGACCTGCCAGGTGTGTTTAGTCCTCCATCTTAGGTCACCTGGAGGCGTTGGGGCTGCTGGGAAGGGGGCGGTGCTTCGTAGAGTTCGGCGCAGGTCGAGGAAAATTGTCTCACTGGATCCACGAGGCGCTGAAGACCTGCGACGGGCCAAAGACCTGCGATGACCTACAGCTGCTGCTGGTGGAGCGCTGCAGCACTCGCTTTAAGGTGCAGACAGTTGTTCACTCCTGGTTCTTAAATCTAAACCGCAAAACCCCCGAACTGGGCGTCAGACTTTTTTAAACCGAGCAAAGCTGATCAGTTTGATTGATTGATCACTTTGATCGACGTTGTGTTGCAGGTTGATGGGAAGCATCAGGAGGACAGCGTTTCGTTCGAGAGGCTGCAGGTCGACATTCAGCATCTGGATCTGAGTAAGAGACGAACATCTGCTGCTCTGAGTTTGATTGATCGATCACGTTGATCGGTCACTTTGACTGAACTCGGCTTTGATTTTCTGCATGTTTGCAGGTAAAGTTCCTCTGCTGCAACACAGGAGCCTCCCATTGGTCGGAGTAGGGAAACACCTGTGTGGAGCAGCGACAGGTGAGAACGGGCCACACATTCTGAACTCTGGGGCAGCCCTGGCTCAGGCGGTAGAGCGGCTGTCCTCTGATCAAGGGTTGGCAGCTTGATCCCCTCCACAGGCCAAGTGTCCTTGGACAAGACCCTAAACCTGAAGTTGCTCCTGATGGCAGGCAGCACCTGTCACTGTTGGTGACTGAATGTGTGTGAATGGGTGAATGAGAAACACTGTAAATCGCTTTGAGGACCACTAAGGCAGAAAGGAGATATATGGGCACAGACCATTGCAGACCATGATCGGCTTTCGGCAGCGTCAGTCACTTCAGGGGCGTTTTAGACACAAATGACGCTCAAATGAGGCAGCATCACGAAAGATGATTGACAGAACAGGATGTCAAACTGAACAAAAAATGGTGACTCGCTTGAAAACTTTCATTCAAAAATCTTTTCACCAGAACCTCTGAGGGCTTAACCTACTGGATCTGTGGCATCTGGAAGCTCCTGATCTGGAGCACAAAAGTGAACAGAGACTATCTCAGATGTTCCTGAATGTTTTTATCTTTGGATTCATTCAGAACTTTGTGCTGCTGATTTCAATGATCAAACAGAAGCTGCAGACAGAAAACCTGTTGAATCAACTTTATCCTTCCTGTAGTGAAATATTTCCATACAAACGAACAGAGCTGCAGCATTATGGGCAAATGATCATCAGCATTATTTATCACCATTCATTGGTTTTGATGATAAAATGGTCTTTTAGATGAACAACAGTAAATGAAAGTTTTCTAGAAGCAGGGCGCTCCTCCTGCTTACATAGAAAATGACTGTGGACATGAACCAAGACTCCAAACTAACTCGTGACTCCAAAACCTCTCCGCAGGTTTTCAGAACCAACCAACAGTTTTCTCTCACACTGATCTGGAGCAGCAGGTCATAAAAGAACAAAGAACTGATCAAATGCATAAAAAGCAACATTCTGGCACCATATCAGGGTTCGAGGGTAACTTCCCTTCTTAGTCAATGCAGTAAAGGTTTGAGGGACTCAGCTGGTTCTGTTCTGGTTCTGTTTCAGATCTGGCTCTACGCTGTCTGTTGGAAACACCAGGACCCAGAGATGCAACTGAACCACCCCAGAAACGCCTCAAACCATCCGAACCAGCTGAGCTAAGACCAGGGGATGATCCAGGAACGGCACCAGCAGACTCTGGTCCGGGTCCCGGTCCAGTGTTGGGCCTGGCGGTGGCGCTGTGCTGTCACCATCGCTGTGAGTGGCGTCACTACGTCGGGCAGCAGTTCTTCCTGGAGCGAGGACTCGGAGCTGCTGAGTTTTCTGCCTTCTGTCGGATGTCCAGCTGGGCCACATGTGGACTCAGACCGACCAATCAGGACCGCTCCCCGCAGGATCCGACCAATCAGAGAGGAGACGATGAAGAGCATGAACCAGCAGAAGAGACAGACTCCGTTAACAGGTAAATATTCAACAGGCAGCCTGTCAGCTGTTTTCTGTTGGTCCAACAACAGCCAATCAGGATTTAGCTGCGTTCAGGTGCAGTAGGACAGTTTGCACAGAGATGTTTAATGAGGCGATTCCTGTGAACAGCAGTTCCTAATAAAGATGCTTGACTGGAGCACAAACGTGAACAGAGACTAACTCAGACGTTCCTGAATGTTTTTATCTTCCTGTTCATTCAGAACTTTGTGCTGCTGATTTCAACGATCAAACAGCAGAAAACCTGTTTAATCAACTTCAACCTTCCTTTGGTGAAATATTTCCATATAGATGAACAGAGCTGCAGCATTATGGACAAATGATCACCAGCAGTATTTGTCACTGTTATTCATTGGTTTTGAAGATAAAATGTGATATTTTCAGAGTTCTGCTTCCACTTCATGTTCAGCTACATGTCTGCTAATGTTTAAATCAGACTGAAAATCATCTGCAGCTGGATTCAGAGCATCTCCTGGAGGCTGAATATGAACTAAACAGAACCAGAACTCCTCACTGGCCAAACATCAGCTGATCTACAGACACTGTTGTTTACAGATGTTCCCTAAACGCCTCACAGTCACCAGTAGATGCTGTTCTGTGCAAAGAGAAGCCTCTAGTCTCCGTCAGTTACTGTGTCACCCTGGTTGTATGTCTGTTGTGTCATCCTGGTTGTGTGTCTGTTGTTAGGTTTGTTGCAGCAGCAGACCGGCAGCAGGTCGGCCATCTCTGTAAGCTACTGATTGACTGTGGCAGACGTCACTTCTTGAAGACTAAAGGCTTCAGCAGCAAACTGAGCCGGTACGTCTCCGCTGATGTCACTCTGGAGAACGTTCTACTGACCGCTGAACCTTCATCCTCCTCCTCCTCCTCACTCTGATGTTCAGCTGCAGTTCAAGGAGAAGTGTTGTTTTCTGTTTTCTGCCACAGTAATTGAATCTTTGCATTTTGACGCCATCTTGGAATTTTCTGATCCACATGATTCATCTGTTATAGAGATGTTCTAATCAAGTTTTTTATACCCCTGATCCAACCAGAGCCAATTAGTATTCAGTATCTGCAGATACAGAGTTCCAATCCGATAACATTTTCCTCCATAAACACTTCAAGTACATTGAAGTTATTAAAATCAATCCAGTGTATCTGCTTACCAACCAAATGTCTCTGTAATGCATTAAGAAAACCCTGCATCTCTACCTCCAGTCTGTTCCTTAATGTTCTGTCGATGGAACCTTGTAGTAAAGTTCTGATAGAACCCTGTCTAAATGTAGAGTTAGAGGCTACATGATGTCAGTAAATGGATCATAGACCAGCTGTAGTACCTGGTTGTTCCACCAGGTGGAGCCTCTTCTTGTTTAAACTCGTAGAGACTAGAATAGGTGTCACTCAGTCTACAGTTCATGTTGGCAGCAGAGAGCATTCTGGGAGTTTAGCAGCAACGGGACCATGACAGAGACTCTGAGGAGGTTGATGACCTCCAACCAGAACTGATGGGTTTAAGACATGCTGGAATCAACCAGAACAGAGGTCCGTATCACTGTGATTACTGATTGGAAATACTGCTAAATACTGATTATAAAATAATCATAAACTAGCATCCCACCGCAGATTGTGCACACATGTGACAGAAGACGTAAACTACAGATCGGACAGAGGTTTGATACACATCAGTTAAAACAATGTGTTGATTATCTACGACCCTCATCCCTGAGATTTGATCAGAACATTCCTCATCATCACAGTAAAATCTGCAGCTGACTGAAATAAGAAAAGCAGATTTGTGTTTCTGAAAAAACTTTTTATTGTTTTACTAAAATGAAAATCTTAACCAGACTGAATGTGTTCAAATGTTTTGTAAAGTTTGTATTAAAGCCTTTTCAGTTTCCTGTTTCAGTAAACGTCATACAAGCAGTTGTGGTTCTGACCCAGTTCAATAGAATCAGTTCAAAGCTGGAAAACCTGAAATAAAGCGGAAGAAACAAACAGGAGCTGAACAAACACCAGTTTCGGTCTGAAATCTTCCAGGTGAAGCTGCAGCTGAAGAAGAAACGACGGATCGGTTAATCTGAGGACTCGTCGTTCGTCTCTGAAACGTTCAGAACAGAAACATGTCAGAATATCAGACGGGTTCACTTAAAGTTCATAAAACTAATTCAGGTTAACAACAAAATGGATCAGTAAAACTTTAGTGTGCACATCAATACTGTTATTGATCCTCTTCATGTACCAGATTAATAAACTGAAGGAACAGAAGGAGTCAGAGGGTTTTAGGTTCCAGTTAAAGGTCTCGGGTTAGAGTCCTGGTTCAGTCCAGACTGTCACACTGTGCAGGGTTAAAGTGTTAACGTCCACGGATGTTACTGTCCAGCAGCTCCACTAGGACTCATGGCTACTAACGGTTGACACAGTGCATGTTGAGGACGGCGAAAGCTCTCTTTCTGGACTCCTGGATGTACATCTGCATGAATTCTCGTCCGAACATCTCCCTGTCGTCCTCGTCATCCTCGACTGTCCTGGACGGCAGCGTCACATCCAGAGTTAGAGGGTTGTCCCGGAAATTCACAAACCTGCTCCAAAGAAAATGTAAAAGGTCAAGGTGTGTTAACACTGAGGGCCAATTGCTCTGCACGAACAGACTAAGCAGCGGACAGACGTACCTGAGCATGGACAGACGTACCTGAGCATGGACATGCCCTCCATCAGAGGGGGGATGTCTCTGAGCCGGTTGCTGCTGAGGACCAGCGTGTCCAGACTGTCCATCCTGCTGATGTTTTCTGGAAGTCTCTCCAGCTCGTTCCTCTGCAGCCACAGAGTGTGCAGCTTCTGCATCCTGAGGACAAATGTCTTGCTGGTCATTGGCTGCTGGCCGAAGGGGGCGGGGCTCGGCGTGTCTTCATGTCCTACCTGTGTATGTCATCAGGTAAGTGCTGGAGGCAGTTTCCTCCCATGTCAAGCCACTCGAGCGCTGGCAGATCCACCACACAGTCCGGCAGGACACTGAAGTTGTTCATGGACAGATCAAGGTGCTGCAGCTTTGTCAGCATCCTCAGCTGGAGACAGAGGACAGAACAGACCTCAGACCAGCTGGACCAGAACCAGGTCTACAAGGAACCAGGCCTACAGGCATACGGACTGCAAAACCAGGACAACAGAAACTATTAAGAGATGCTGGGGTTTGGGGTCCACACATGGGTCAGGCTTATACCTGGTTTAAAAGCTTCTTAAGTGAACCTGGTATCTGGTTTTGGTTCTGACAGCTACTTGGAGATTTAGGTCTGGAATCCAGATTAGGTCTGTGTTCATACATTATCTGACAGTTGGTTCAAGTTTGTATTTGTACCTGTTCTGATCAGGTTTATTCCTGCTTTTGAAGCTGACTCTGTGCACCTGATCAGGGGGTTGATTCTCACAAAGAAGGTCTGGATTTGGGTTTACATCTGGTTTGGATTCACATCTAGTTTACAAATTATTGGTCTGATTCACAAATGAAGCTGGTTTCAGTGTGGTTCTTAGGTTTGCACTTGCCCAGGTATCACCTCACACCTGCAAAGTTGTTCTGGTTTTTATCTGGTTCATGTTCACGCCTACTTTGGAACTTCTCATCGTTCTGTTTTTGTAGCACAGTGGTAGCCAGTTCAGGTTGATGCTGACACCAGGGGCCTGTACTGCGAAGCCAGATCGACATACCCAGGATATCTTTCAGAGATCCAGCTTGACTAACCTTAACAAACGCAGTCAGGTTAGCCGGTCTTACAACGGTGGTGATCAACTCAGTAAGTCAACCCAGGTTTGTCTGATCTGAGTATGAGCGCGTGCACATAAAATGGGCGGAGTTATCAGCATCTGACCAATCAGGACTATGGACAAATCTGGCTGCAGAGCGGCTCACTTTACCGCCGAGGAGCAGAACATAACCTTTACAAAATATGAAGAATAATATTAAAACATCATAGGAGCAAAACACAGCACCATTGCAGCGACCAAGGCCAGAAAGGAAAGCTGGCAGAAACCTGCCGACTGTGTGAATGTATCAGTTCATTAGTTTATCATAAGATATGATCACTGGTCCATCATGAAGGCACCTGAGGATTCCTTTAATTAATGTGCTGCCTAATGTATAGACTTGTGGCAATTCTGCCATGTTTTACTTTCAGCTGCAACCCTGGCGGTGTAAAAAGGACGCGGGAACAAATTAACACAGAAACATAATTCAAAGCAGTGCAGCTTATTAACATATCCTACAAATACAAGCTTTAATGCTAAAATCAGTTTACTGCTGTGGGCTGATATTGGTATGGAATAAATATGAAATAGCTTTGACATTGTCTGTAGCCAACAGGAAAAAACTGAATGAAGGAAGACAGGAGCTCATAGAGATCCTGGTCAGGGGGCACTGTTTGGCCGGTCCTGAAAAACCCTCACACTCCTCAGTGATCCCTCACAGCTCTGATAAGTAGCAGCTCTTCTATAAATGCTGATGAGGTCATTTTGTTGAGAACTGCTTCGTTTTCTGCTCCTTCTGAAGTTTTACAGGAGAGAACTGGTTTTTAGTGGGGGTGTTTTTATACCCAGTGATGTCAACCTCCAACATAACCTGCTGCGGAGCAGGGTAGCCATCCAGCCAAGTTACCATGGTGATGTACCCGGTAAGAAGTGAACCACCATCGTAGGACTGAAAACCCAGGATTTAACCTGAAGTTAACTCGCTAACCCCAAATCCTGCTTCGTAGTACAGGTCCCTGGTCTATAAGCGGTCTGAGGTGATGGTTTACACCTGGTCAGGTGCTTGGTTTGGGTTCATACCTGGTCAGGCAGCTCACTCAAGTCCCGGTTCATGGCCAGCTCGAGTCTCTCCAGACTCTCACAGCCGCTCAGCTCTTCAGGGACAAACTGGATCCTGTTGTAGCTCAGCAGCAGCTCTCTGAGACGGGTCAGCTTCCCTGAAGCAGAACCAGAACACCAGGAGACTGAACTGTGCTGTGAGCTGAGACCAGTTCACGTGAAACTGGTTCAAATGAGGTTGGTCCAAAATCCCACACATCTGGACTATCATCAGAATAAACTGAACTTTAATTTAGAAGAGGTTGTGCTCACCAATCTGTTTCGGAACCTCAGTGACCCCATTCCGGGACAGATCGAGGACCAGCAGGTTCTGGAAGCTGGAGATAAAATGAGGAATCTTCAGCAGTCCGGTCCGGTGGATCTGCCACTCCTGGACCTGACTGAGCTGGACTAGACAGCTAGGCAGAGACTGGGAACATGTAGAATCAGAGAATCAGTGTTGGTGGGGTTCAGGTGACAATCGGAACACCTGTCGGTCTCCTGTGGGCGGAGCTACCTTCCACTCCTCCTGTTCAATTCGCAGGATCAGTCGCCCGTCTTCAGTCTGCAGCTTCTGCTTTAGTCGAGCTAAAACTGCCCGGTCCTCCCAAACACCAACCCCGAGTCTGGACCACCGACAAGGGGAACACTTACTCAATGTTCTGCAAATTCTCCTCATGTTCTCATAACATTCGTCAAACATACAAAAACATTTATAAAACATTCACTAAACATTTGCTGATACTGACATGCAGAATGGTAAGAAAAGTCCTGAGGTTAGTGGGCGGAGTCTGACCTGCCTGTGGCCCCGCCCCTTTCGGTGCTCCTCTTCTGCTCCTCCTGGTTCCTCCTTATCCTCGTCTCCCACAGAGCTTTGATTGAGCTCACCGAGCCGCTCACCAACACACCCGCCATGATGTCGACCAGGTGATGTCACAGCACACAGAGGGACAGGTAGGATGACCTCTGACCTTTAAGCTGCAGTCCCGCCCCCTCACTGACCATCCTGTGACATCATCAATAGGTAATAGGCAGTTTCACTTAATTTCAACTGTTTCTGTGTATTTTCGATGAAATGTCTGGAAAACAATTAAAGAAAATTACCTTAAAGGAAACAATTACACTTAATTAAAAATGGCAAAATGTTCGACAAACAGATGTGTGAAAAGGAAACTCACACCTGCTTTATTTCTACATTTTAACTGTGACTGCAGTACAGCTGTAGTACTGTGACAGTGACTCTGTAATACTCTGTAGTCGTCTCCAGAAGTAGAATAGGAGGCAGAGTCTTCAGCTATCAGCTCCTCTGTTGTGGAATCAGCTCCCAGTTTGGGTTCTGGAGGCAAACACCCTCTCTACTTTAAGGTTAGGATTAAAACTTTCCTCTGTTAAGCTGATAGTTAGAGCTGCTCAGGATCACCTGAACTGTCCCTTAGTTATGCTGCTATAGCTTTAGACTGCTGGGGGACTCCCATGATGCACTGGGCTCCTCTCTTCCTTCCATACAGTTATAACCACCATTACATGCCACTAACTCTGTGTTTTTTTCTCTCTGTGGACGTCTCTGTAACCGGAGCTCTGACCTGCAGCTGCTGGCCTCACCAACCCCCAAAATACTTTCAATTCATATTCATTGTTCTGTTCTATTACTGCTCTCCATCTGCTATCCTGTGGCCCCCATCCCCACTCTGACCCAACCGGTCGAGGCAGATGGCCTCCTTCCCTGAGCCTGGTTCTGTCTGAGGTTTTTTTGCTCCCTTGGGGGGCGGTTTTGGTTCCTTCCCACCACTGCCAACTGCTTCCTCAGAGGGAGTCCAAAGGTTGCTTTGGATTGTTGGGTTCTCTTGTTTAAATCTGTAAGGTCTATACCTTACTATGTTAAGTGCTGTGAGATGGCCTGTATTGTAAACTGTGCTATACAAATCAAATTAACTTGAAAATTGAACTGATTAGTATTGGTAGTAGTGTTACGACATAGTGCAGTCATATAGAGGTATCAGTATACAGTATATCCGTATTAGTGCTGTAGTATTTTCCAGTGTGTTAGTACTGCAGCGTGTTGTCACCTTGCAGCAGAGCAGCAGCGGTCCTCCATACTGTGTCTCTGCAGCTGAAATCTGACCTCAGATCTGCTGGATAATTTTAGCCTTCAGGTCACATGACCCTGCTGATATGACAGTCACATGACCCCATGTTCAGCTGACATCAGAGGAGCATGAATACATCCAATCACCTGATCGGGAACTTAACAAGCTGCAGAAACTGTTAAAAGTGAAACAGAACACACTATAAAAAAATAAAGTTAAAACTACAGACACACAAAAAAAAAACTACAGTTAAAACTATAGACACACTGTAAAAACTGTTTCAGTGTAGAAACCAGTCCAGGACAGTAATTGTTGAACAGAAACACAGTTTGTGCACTTCAGCTTTATTCAAACACTTCTGACAGCAGGAGTCTGAAAACTGATCGACACACCCCCAAACATAGAAAACCCGACAGTTTTTACACCTTTACATTTAATCTGCTGCTAAAACACCACAAAGCAGGAAAAAACATCTGGAATATGTGAGACAAACAGTCGTGTAACATACATCCGACACCATGTGCTTTTCACCCAGCAGCCACCGGGACAGGAACTGGAGATAAAATCAGCGTCAGCTGCACATCTGGACTGAACCATCTGAACATCTGGAGATGAATGAGGGTCAGCTGTAGGTTTGTGTAACCGAAGCTGCAGACAATATTCTGATGTTGGAGAGAACAATCTCACCACGTGGTCCATTTAGCAGCACCTGATCTTCAGTTGTGCTGGAACTGGAGGTGCTTTTGTCAGCACAAAAGTCCTTCAAGTGCTCTGTCAGAATTAAACATCTGCAACTCCTTAAAGCGTCCACCTGCTGGTGAAACTGCTCATTACTCCTGTTTGTCCATCAGTCTCTGAGGAAAAACCTCTCAGCCATAACCAGGTTCTGTTTTAGGCCTTAAAATGACAAATTCTCATAAAAGCAGCTGATAAGGTTTCTTAAAACAGAATGATCATTAACGGAGTGACTGTTCCAGCAGTGATCGAAGGATTTGATCAAACGTGTCAGAGCAGGAACTAAACAGACCTTTAGCTGGGTTTGTCTTGTCTTGTTCATCAGGGTGAAATGGGGAAGCAATTTTTAAGTTTAACTTTGTGAATCTGTGTCTGCACCAAGAGCTGGAAAATAATCTGGTAATTCTGCAGAGTCGAATCTGTGTTAATCATTTGGTCCGTAAATGTCTGAAAGGTGCCCATCATGGTTACATCTCTGGTTACCACAAAGCCCAAAGATGTTTGGTTCTATTTCAGTCAAAGATGATTAATGTGGAGAAGCTTCAATTAAAGAACGAAGATACTTCACCCTGAAAATGACAACAACGGGTTCTAAAAGCTGAGTCTTGCCTAATGCAGCTGCGGGTGGTTCTGAACTCAGACAACATCAGTTGCTGAGTGTATCTGGATCCAGGACCAGGTCAGCAGAATGTTCAGATTATTAGGAAGTGGCACCACAGCGCAGTTTGTTCTGCGCAGAACCTTGCGGTTCTTACAGGAGATAAAGCATCAGAGTGTTCCAAATGTAGTTTGTGGGACGGAGGGACCACAAAACAGTACCGGGTTGGTGTCAACAGCAGACTTCAGTCTGGATTCAGAACTGGCTACAGCTTCACAAAGACAATCAATTCTGACTTGATCTACACAGTAGACAGAACCAGCAGACTCGGGTTGGTTCTGTTCCATCAGAGAAAACTGGTCAAACACTGTTGGGTCGGTTCTGTACAGAGGACAAACTGGGTCACATCCTCCAGCTGACCTAGTTTTGGTCATTTCATTAATTAACTTGTTTTCCACTGCAGGAACATGTTCTGTCAACTGCATCTTTGAACCACAGAAGCTGTCCAGGTAGAACCTCTTTCAGAGTTCTTCCTCCAGGGTCGGTTCATCTGAGGGCCCTGCAACACTGCTGTTGCACTGCACT
>NW_007578778.1:33409-84030 GCF_000690725.1 Stegastes partitus
GTTCCCACATAGAACTGGACTTAATCCAGGAACTGTTGGTTCTGGTCTCGGAAGTAACATGAAGCTGTTGGATCTACAGACTAAAAGGTTCATTCCTAGAAACATTCCTGCAGTGGAACGCTGCTGATCATCAATATTTTACAGTAAAGAAAAACATTGATAAAGGAATCAACTCGTAGTTATTGTTGTTGTTTCAAGCTCACATGATGCATGCTCCTAATGAAACAGTGTTTAGGGTTAGACTAGCCAAAACCCTAACTCTAACCGTGTTTACTGACACTGTACCGACTGTAGTATCTGAGTTTCCTGTTAACACTGATGTGATGGCTGAACTCTCAGCTCTGTGTTCAGCTCCTGCTCTTAGACTCACCATGTGTGCAGGACTCAAACATGTGAACATGTAAAGGCCAATTCATACTTTCTGTGTCTGCAAATAAACACGTGATGTAAATTCATCATCCATCCAAACATGCGAAGGTCAGCGCAAACTTTTAACATGCAATGTACAAATCTATGACCAGTGTTTGCACTACCAGCTCACCGACTGAGCATGTGCAGGAAAAGTGGTGCTGAAGTATGAGGAGATTCTCCACCATCCACACCTGCATGTTAATGTATAATTATTGCATAGCAGAGCTGTAACTATGGAGTCGCTGCAGGGCTTTGTACATGTTTACATGGACGGAGCCCAGACGCAGTATCAAGTTGTCATTTCGCCAGACACCCTGTGCTCTGTTCACCACTGTGCTCAGGACACCTCAGGAATAACCTCTGACTCGGAGCTACAGTCCAACAGTGGCAGCTGCGTTTCCTTGTCTGTTTTTCTGTGGTTCATATGCAGATAAATGAAAGCAGCTGTGCAGCACACTGTCCTTACTGTGGTATGAACAGATCTGGTTCTGCAGTCTGGTTATCGGCCTGCAGACACAAAAAGCATGAATGGGCCAAAAGCTCTGGACAAAATCTACAAACCCTCAAATCCTGCCGAGACCTTGTGGTGATTTCCTTCTTATTCCATGTTGAATATGAACGTTAAACCTCAGACAGATGCAAGTTTAAGATAATTTCTGTCAAAATGAAACTTTGTCGTCCAGCAGCAACAGAAAGTCTCTGACCTGCAACAACTGAACTGAAATACGATAAAAACCTTCAGTCCGACTGAAGTCTGTAGTCTAAACCTAGAAACCAAATAAAGTTCACTTTAACCAAACTACCTACGTCTACCTGCACTCAGTGTGTGGTCGCCATGGTACCACCATGACTGACAGGCTGACCCCCCCCATCCCCTCAAAGGCAACAAGGAAATGACAGAGTGTGAAGGCCTCAGAAACAGGAAGAGGCGGTGGGAGGAGCGGCAGTCGGTGGCATCCTCCCCGGGGCTGATGGGAAACTGTCCTGTCTATTTGAGGTCCAGAACCATGCTGGCCGGGTTCTCAAGGTACTCTTTCCACAGGTTGGAGAAGCGGCACATGGTGGCTCCGTCGATGATGCGGTGATCCGCTGACCAGCTGACTTGCATGATGTGAGCTCGAACCACCTGACCTGCGGCGTCGAACCGCGGCAGAATCTGAACAAAACAGACGAATCAAGTTAGCGTGGGCGGAGCTTTATTAAAAACACCTGAGAACTTTGATTTGTCTTGCGTGTTTCACACTTTTGTTCGTAGTCATCATGAAGTTCATGTTGTCACATCGCTTACAAAACCTCAGCACTGAAGTTTTAAACTCACTGTGCTGTCCAAAAAAAAATCATCTCGCTAGAAAAATACCCGTTTTTCACAGCTTTACTTTAACTAAACGTTTATTTGGAGGCAAACTAACTGAAACCAACAAGCTGATAAAACATCGACAGAGACCCACAACCAGAGCAGAAAGAGCCACAAACTGAGATGGAATCAGTCGACTCCAGACTGACTGATGTCAACAAGTCGTCTGTGTTTCTGCTCTTAGTTCAAACTGATGGACAGGTAGTGGAGTTTAAACTTTACAACCAACATCTGGATTATCTAGAAACAGCAGCTACCTGCTCTGGGTTTTATTCCTCAACAGTTCTGGTTCTGGACCAGCAGCTGATTTATTCTCATGAATCCTCTGAATGTGCAGCTGCTCTGTTCTCAGCATCTCTTTATTATTAGTCACCAACATTCTGTTTGACTAAGCGCAGACCCACTGTTTCACACAAAGCAGCAGCTTTTGGGGTTTAGAGGATGCAACGGTTGAACTGTTACAGTGTGACACTTGAGGCAGACTATAAGACAACGCAGAGAGTCTAGTGAGTGTTGATGTCGTCAGCTCACCTGATGTTCATGTCACCTGTCAAAGGTCTGAACTCACCTGGACTTTTCCAATAGCTCCAATGGCAACCTCAGGAGGAAGAATGACCGGTTTGGCGTACGTCCCTCCAATCTGGGTCAAAGAGATTCATGTTAATGAACCGAGCAGCTCTTGTGTTCTCTAGTGTTTGTCGCTGTGCTACAGTAGTGTTTCTTATTGTGTTACCATTGTGTCTGGTGTTGTGTTACGACAGTGTTTGTCACTGCGTTACCGTTGTTACCGTTGTGTATGTTGTTAAGTTACTGTAATGTTTGTTGTTGTGTTACTGTTGGGTTACCGTTGTGTTACCATTATGTTTGTTGTTGTGTTACTGTCGTCTTTGTTGTTGTGCTACCGTTGTGTCTAGTAGCTGCACTCACTGATCCGATGTTGGACAGCGTGAACGTTCCCCCGCTCAGGTCAGCGGCGCCCAGCTGTCCTGCAGTTCCCAGTGTCTGCAGACGGTTTAACTCCTGTGCGATCTCGAACACGCTGAGCAGCTGCACGTTCTTCACGTTGGGAACCAGCAGGCCCTGACTGGTGTCCATCGCCAGGCCGATGTTATGAGAGGCCTGGAAGACAGAAGACGCACAGTCAACCCCCGTTATCACCAACACCTTCCCAGGGGCCCTGCACCTTTAGGTGCACCTGAGGGCTCCCCCCTCTGCCCATGTCTTACCTTATACGTAATGTTCTGGCAGCCTTCGTCCACCGAGGCGTTGAGGATGGGGAAGTGGAGAAGACCGAGGGAGGCGGCCTAAGCCAATGAGAGCACACCATTAGGATCAACAACAACCTCTGAACCAGTTAGCAGTGCTGTGTTGGTGTGTCACCTTGATGAAGAAGGGCATGTAGCTCAGTCTGACCCCCCGACTTTCAGACAATGACTTTAGCTCTGACCGCAGGGACACCAGCCGGCTCAGGTCCACCTCATCACAGTAACCGAAGTGAGGAATCTTAAGCGCCGCTGACATCGTCTTCACCATCGCTTTGTGGAAACCTGGACATACACAGTGACACATGTGGTGAAATGTGTCAGAGACATGGTGAGGGACATCAGAAGGCAAGTGGAGGGTCTAACGCAATGAGACCTAAGGACAGCAAGTAACATCCCTGCCTCCCGTCCATCCTCTGGACTCTGACCTTTGAGCGGCTCGGTCACATCCTTGCCGGTAAACACACGTTTGGCAATGGGTGGAGGCTTCAAAGTTGCCGGAGTGGCCGCCGGCCTGGCGGCAGCAGCAGCAGCAGCAGGGGCAGCCGGGGGCGGAGGCTGGATCTCCTGGAATAGAGTTGGAGGCAAGATGGCTCCTGTTTGCTTCGCCAGGAAGTTCAGGATGTCCTCCTTCAGGATCCGACCATCCTTACCCGTCCCTACCACCTCACTGAGCTTTATCTGAGGGGACAGACCAGCAAGAGGTTATACTGGGAATACTGGGACAGCTAGAGACAGACTGGGGACAGACTCACATTGTTCTCCATGGCAAGACGTCTCACGGCGGGCGTGGCCTGGGTCTTGTGACCTTTGATCTCTTGGTGGGTGTGTTCCTCTCGAGCCATGGCAGGCGTCTCCACCACGTCCTCCTCCTGGATCAACTCTGAACAGCGGTCACATGTTAGTCTAAGCAGAACCCTAGGACACAAAGTGGAAGGGTTCTGATGTCTCACCTGAACTCGACTCCGTCTCAATGTCCACTAACGGTTTGCCGACCAGCGCGGTGGCGTCCACATCGTAGTAGAGTTTCTTGATGACTCCATCATATCGGCTGGTGATAGTGACCGAAGCCTTGTCGCTCTGAACCTCACAGATGCTGTCGAACTGCGACACCTTGTCTCCCTCCTTCACATACCTGTGAAAAAACAAGGAGGTCATCGGACAGAAACACTGCAGAGCAGGACTCAGGGTAGTTTCTGTGGTACCAGGATTGTTTCTGTGGTATCAGTGGAGTTTCTGCGGTACCAGGGTAGTTTCTGTGGTATCAGGGGAGTATCTGAAGTATCAGGGTAGTTTCTGCGGTGCCAGGGTAGTTTCTACAGTACCATCGGAGGTTCTGAAGTACCAGGGGAGTTTCTGTGATATCAGGGGAGTTTCTGCCGTATCAGGGTAGTTTCCGCAGTGTTAGGGTAGTTTCTGCAGTGTCAGGGTAGTTTCTGCAATATCAGGGTAGTTTCTGTGGTACCAGGGGAGTTTCTGCAGTGTCAGGGGAGTTTCTGCGATATAAGAGGAAGTTTCTGTGGTATCAGGGTAGTTTATGCGGTACCAGGGTAGTTTCTGCGGTATCAGGGTAGTTTCTGTGGTATCGGGGGAGTTTAAAGGGTCTGGGGTTGGGCTTGAAGGTGTTGTGTAGTGAAAGTATAGTTGTTTCTGTGGTTTACAGGTGTTTTTGGTAACATACCACTCCTTCACCGTCACCTCCATGATCCCCTCTCCAATGTCGGACAGTTTGAACTGGACGATTGGTCCTCGACTCACTGCAACACAAAGCACAATGTCTCCATCAGGTTGACGACATCAGGAGTGTCTCAGTGGGAAAGAAGAGTTGAAGCTGCTGCGTTTAATGTGCTTACTGAACTCTTTGTAAAAACCTGTTGATCTGGATTCTCTGAATGTTCTGAGTCACACACAAACTGAACCAGAAACACCAGGACATAACTTCCTGTAATTGGCAGGTTGCCATAGTAACTGCATCCCCTCCTGACGAAAGAAACCAGCAGCTTGTCGTGGTTCCCAGTGTGTTTGGTGAACTGAATGAGGCTCAGAAACCCCAGAACAACAGGTTGAAGAACACTGAACTGTAAAAGTAAGGAAGCACATTCAAGCGTCCCACCCGTGAAACAGAACAGATCACAGTTGGTGTTAGTGGACTTACTGATTGTGGTGTGCAGCGTTCTGCTGCTGAACATCTGCAGCTTTCTGTCACTTGTGGAGCTGAGTGGCTGCAGGGTTCTGACAGATCTGAAGGTCTGCAGCCGGAAACACCGGCGCCGGTACTGCTGACTCACCTGGCAGGTAGAGAGAACAGTCAGCTTACCTGTACAGTCAAACATCACCTGTACAGAGCAGACAACATCACCTGTGCTCTAACAGACAGGTACAGGTGCTCCTTCACAAAGACAGACTGAAATTTGTAGCTTCTGTTGTTGGGCCGCACAGTTAATAGAATATTAATCTTGATCATGATTTTATTTGGAGAGAGGAATGTAACTCTAACTGATTTATCTACCAGCTAAAAAAACAACAACAAAAACTGCAGTTCAATGAGCACATGAAGGCCAACAGGAAGAACATCAGTGACACTCAGTGTCAGCTCAGATATCCACAGCAAGCCAGTCTATTTATATACCACCTTATCAGAAAATGGAGACAGACTAGATAAAGTACACAATAAAATAGAAAAAAAAATATTAAAATTAAGCTACATATGGTAAATGATCTGCACTTATATAGTGCTTTTATCCAAAGCGCTGTACAATGTGTTTCTCATTCACCCATTCACACACCAACGGCCACAGAGCTGCCAAGCAAGGTGCTGCCTGCCATCAAGAGCAACTTCAGGTTCAGTGTCTTGCTCAAGGACACTTCAGCTGTGGAGAGGCAGAGGATCAAACCACCAACCTCGCGACTGGAGGACAACCTGCTCTACCATCTGAGCCACAGCCGCCCATATTAGTGCAGACAGTTTTAATTAAAATACTAGCAGTTTAAACTTAAGTAAAATACAACACAATAATTTGAAATCGGTGAAAAAAGAACTGTACCACACAATTAGAAGGTGAGAACAGCTCTGTGGAAACATTTTTAAAATAAGTGAAAAGTTTGGGTACAATATAATTTCAATCAATCCTCCAGGAGAAGCTCTGAACTCTGCAGATTATTATTTAAGTCGGACTTTGCAGTTTTAAAAGCAGATCTATATTAGTCAAAGTGCAATAAAATATTTTGTCTCTAAAATCAATTAACAGATTGATGAATAATCTCAATATTGACCAAAAATAATTACAATTTTGACCATAGTCGTGCTGCTCGATCGTATGGAAATATTTCACGACAAAAAGGACAAAGTTAGATAAAAACTGGTTCTCTGTTGTCAGTTTGATCATATAATTCTGCAGCACAAACTTCTGAATGACAAACCTCAACAGACTGACAGAAGCAAACTGTTTCAATGTGTGGGCTGACTCAGAGAACACCTTAACTTGTACCTGGCATTAACCTGATCACCTCAGAGAACACCTCAACCACCTTAACTAGTACCTGGCATTAACCTGATCACCTCAGAGAACACCTTAATCACATTAACTTGTGCCTGGCATTAACCTGATCACCTCAGAGAACACCTTAGTCACCTTAACTAGTACCTGGCATTAAACTGATCATCTCGGAAAACACCTTAACCAGTACCTGACATTAACCTGTTCATCTCAGAGAACACTTTAACCACCTTAACTAGTACCTGGCATTAACCTGATCACCTCAGAGAACCTTAACTAGTACCTGGCATTAACCTGATCACCTCAGAGAACACCTTAATCACATTAACTTGTACCTGGCATTAACCTGATCACCTCAGAGAACACCTTAATTACCTTAACTAGCACCTGACATTAACCTGATCGCCTTAGAGAATGTTAACTAGTACTTGGAATTAACCTGACCAGCTCAGAGAACCTTAACTTCTACCTGACATTAACCTAATCACCTCAGAGAATATCTTAACTAGTACCTGACATTAACCTGATCACCTCAGAGAACACCCTAACTACCTTAGCTAGTACCTGACATTAACCTGATCACCTCAGAGAACACCNCTAGTACCTGACATTAACCTGATCACCTCAGAGAACACCTCAACTAGTACTTGACATTAACCTGATCACCTCAGAGAACACTTTAACTACCTTAGCTAGTACCTGACATTAACCCGATCACCTCAGAGAACGTCTACCTGTCATGAAACACCTGTCTTTTCGCTTTTATTCGCTGTTAGCCTTTGTGACCCAGCAGCCGGGTTAGCTGTTAGCTCTGAGTCCATCAGTCTGTCTGTACTTCTTTCTGTCAGTTAGCATCACAGTTAGCACGCAGCTAACCGGTTAAGCTACCAGGCTAACGGAGCAGGTTTGCCGTGTTAGCATTAGCAGCTGTTTGTAGCAGAAGACAAACGGAGAGGAGCCGCAGTTACACGGTGACACGCCAATAAAGTTTGTATCCTACCAGCCTCCTGAAAACACTGAAGGAGCCTCTGGTCACCGCCGCCATCTTTCCTCGTTGCAGCCGCTGCACGCCCCTCTCAGCAGCCAATCACCGCGCAGCCTTTTCTTCCTCTCTCTCCCAGGAAGCTGGATCGGAGGATGAAGGTCATGCTGCCACCTTGCGGCCAATAGGGGAACTGCAGCAGCGAAAATGACATCGATAGATAGACAGGCAGGCAGGCTGGCAGGCAAACAGAGACAGAGACTTAGATAGATAATAGATAGATAGACGAACAATGTACAAAAGAGCATGCAACTGAGGTGCTAATCGTGCAGGTCGAAGAAACCACAATAAGGTGCCTGAAAAATACTGGTATTTGCAGAATTTGTGCAAAAGTCGTTAGTATTTACAGTGAGGTGCAAATTGGTGGTATTTAGAAAAAAAACAGAATGTTTTGAGAGTACAGAATACAAAAAATAGAGCATGATAAAGTACACAGTGCAATGTGAGAAAACTGAGCTAATAAAAGAAATGAGTATACAGGTGTATGGGTCCTGGTGGGCGCGGGGTAATTGGTTTATTGCATGGTGTGGTGGAATTCTTGAAGAGGCTGATGGAAGATGTGGAACCCGATACATAGAGACACATCAGAGACTCAGATGACTTAGGTTGAAATAAGGTTTACTGTTATTAGGAGAAGTGACACTAACAGAGCAGCAGTTCATGCATGCAATGCCAGCATCAGATCTGAGGACTCTCTCGCACCTTCGGTCTTATACCGTTCTTATACCATATTGAACTGAGTCATTGAAATGTAGCAGCCAACAGATCAGGTCATGAGCTGCTACCCTTGACTGAGGTGTTCCAGTGCCTGATCGCTGTGGAAGGCTCTATTGAACCATTGAGTCCTGCAGCGCAGTGAGATGATCCACCACTGCAGCTGCTCCTCTGTCCAGCCAGGATGCTGTGAAGAGGATGGCTGGCATTCAGGTGGACTGCACTGTGCTGTGTATGCGTTTCTCAGCCACAGTCCTCAGTGAGTTCAAACTCCTGCTGAGCACAGAACCAGCCTTCATTACCAGCCTGTCAAGCCGCCTGGTGTTCCTCTTAGTCATGCTGTGTCAGGATCATTTTTTTTTTTTTTACATATATCTTTAATTCATATTTAGATGATCAAGTATTATTCTCTGCACCTCTTATTAAATTAATCTCACATGATTTCATATTTTGATAATTTGGTGTTACTCTCTTCACTTTTATTATCTTAATCTCACATTATTATCTTAAGGCATAATCAACACAATTGATAAACAATTGCTGCATGAGAAAGCGTAAGTGGAGACAGGATTTGGTGTTTGTGTATTTCTCTGTCACAAGCAGGTATCTGCAGGAGGGAGAAACTGAGGGTGCAGAGTGGCAAGTCTCTGCACCTACGGGATGGTGAAAGAAGGCTCAAGGACACGGAGGGGCCAATCAGCTGGCTGCAACACATTCTGTGCACATTCTCATGTAATAGTATAAGTACACTGGATCAGGGCGAGACAGTGAGTCAGACTCCGTGCCCTGACATTAACTTTGTTGGTGCTAGGGTGAGAAGTTTGATCCAGACCTCTGTATGCTTATTCAACTATCTGATAAATAAATACACTGAGTGAGACCTAAATATCTAGATATCTTAATAACGTTTTAAGACATTTATTAAAATGTTTTCTGATGTTTTATGAATATTTTTGGAATTATTGGTATTTTTCTTCATTATACCTGTATTCCTGCTCCATGTTTCCAACCCACAGTCAGCTCCACAATAAATGCTGTGTGACTGTAAACCTCACCTTTACAAATGAGCAAAGACATTAAATTCCATTCAACAAAATAATAAAACATCCAGCATTAAATCTTTGACTGCAGATCATCAAGAAACAGCTGACAGTTCATCAAAAATTGATCTAAAATACAAACAATTCAAAATACACTTAAAAATAATCGATTAAGAAAATACATGGAAAGTGCAATATGTGTGTAATATCAAGAAACTTGTCAAGAAGAAGAAGCGCCCACGTGTGTCTGACGTCACAGGGAGTCTCCGCTGCTGCATGTAAACAAAGCGGAGCTAACAGCGGAGTTAGCAGCGGCAGCTCCAATGAAGATAAACGGACTTTAATCCGAACCGAACGCAGCTGATCCGGAACCCCGATTCTGAGGAATGGACTGAATCAGAACCGGCACCATGTCCATGGAAGACCCGTTCTTCGTCGTCAAAGGGTCAGAACCGCCGCATCGAGCTAACTGCAGGCTAATGTTAACAGCAGGCTAGCTGCAAGCTAACACCCACAGCTACATCATAGCCAATGCCAACAGGGAGCTAAATGCTACCGTTAGCCTGCGGACAGCTGGTAATTGATCAATAATCAATTTGACCAAACATTCAGGAGTTCAGCCAGCTAACAGGGTGGTTCGCTACCCAGCATGCTACCGTTTCCGTCTGTAATCGACTGAGGAAATTAACCTGTTAGAATTTTAGCACGGAGCTCCTCAATGCTAACAGGATAAAAGTTTCACTGTGATCACGTGACGTCTGAGTCCAGAAATTAGACAGTAAAGTCAAACGTTACGTTCCCAAATGTTAGAAGTAACACAAACAGGCAGTACGTTTCTATTATTTCATTTATTTATTTTACAAATAAACAGAATATAACGCTTATTTGCAAACAACCAGAAACCTATATTGTTCTATTTATTTAGAAATAAACAAAAAGAACGTGACATTGCAATTTTTTCACAAGTAAACCGAGTAAACTTTACATTTCAGTTAATATACAAAATATCTGTGTAGATTCTTAGTGCCCAGGTCATGGTGATCCTTTATTTACAAGTACACAAAATAAAATCTTACTTTTCCATTTATCTACAAGTGAATTGAACAAAACTTTACATTTCTGTCTATTTACAAGAAAACAAAAATAAAATGTTATATTTCTATTTATTTACAAACAAACACAACTTTACATTTCTTTACAAGTGAATATATATTTCTATGTCTGTATTTATACCTGGTGTCTGTTAACAGGGAGGTGCAGAAGGCCGTGAACGCAGCTCAGAGCCTCCATCACAGATGGAGGGAACTCCTGCAGGAAGGGGGCGGAGCCTCCAAGGAGGAGATCGACTGGACGACCAATGAGCTGAGAAACAGCCTGCGCTCCATCGAGTGGGACCTGGAGGACCTGGATGAGACCATCAATATCCTTAAACAGAGGTCACGTGACCCGCAGCAGAGGCCACAGGTCGATTACATGTCAACGAGTCATGGTCGTGTGATGTGTGTTTTAAATTTTGTGGCTCAGACATTTGAAGTGAAAGATGACCGTGTTCCTTAACTGTCAGCGAACGCATCGTGGAGTCGAACCCAAAGAAGTTTAATCTGGATGCAGCTGAACTGTCGAAGAGAAAAGCTTTTATCACCAGCACCAGGCTGACAGTCAAGGTAACTTTATTTCTAACAGCAGGTACACACTCACCTGCCTGTGGAGACACCTGTTGTGTTTGACCAACAGAAACCAAGTGAGTGTTCTCGGAATACACTGTCACTGTGGCTGACTTTGTGGACTCTGTGTTGAAATGCAGCGAAGTGAACATGTTTAATAATCAGCAGTAAAACAGATTTGATGGAATAATAAAACAGGCAGCTTGTGTGTATTGCTGTTAACATCAAGGTCCTCCATCTTATTTTTTATTTCACTGTTAACATTAAAAACAACGTGTGCATTAATTAATTAAACTGTTTAAAGTCAGTTTCCCTCTCAAGTAACTGACGTGAACTGACCTGTTTCAGGAGGTTTCACACGTCTGATGTTGGATGATAAGTGAACTCTTTCACATAGAGTAGAGCTGCAGCTGATTATTATTGACACTGTTGATCAATTTATCAACTATTTCTGAACTGATCAACTGTTTGGTCTAAAATGTCAGAAAATGGTACAAATGTGAATCAGAGTTTTCTCAAATGTCTTGTTTAGTCCAAAGATGTTCAGTTTACTGTCACAGAGGAAAGAACCCTGCAATCTTACATGAATCGCGATCAGCAGCTGATCGGTATCTGAAGAACTGATCAATTCACTGACTGACCTTTTTCCTTTTGAAGGAAATGAAAGAGCAAATGTCAAGTCCAGGTGCTGCCTCAGCAGACAGAAAGAACAGACAGGTACCTGTTCACACTCACCTGTTCACACTCACCTGTTTACACTCACCTGTTCACACTCACCTGTTTACACTCACCTGTTTACACTCACCTGTTCACACTCACCTGTTCACACTCAACTATTCACACTCACCTGTTTACACTCACCTGTTTACAGGTGTGTTTTGTCTGTAATCAGTGAAAATTCAATCAGCACCAAACCTTTAAAAAACCCTTAAACCATCTCTCCCTTCAAACACCTCTTCACCCACAGACCCTCCTCAGAGGGCCACACCTGCAAACATGTCTTTAAGAGGCCAAGGTGTGGAGACCCCTGGAGGTCCCTGGTAGTCCTTGAAGGTCCATGAGGGACCACCAGGATCCCTCATGGACCTAGTGGTCCTTGGAGGACCCTAATGATCACTGGAAGACTCTAGTGGTCTCTGAAGGAATTTGGTGCCTGAAGGACCTGGTGGACCCCTAGTGGTCCCTAGAGGACTCTGGTGGTCCCTCGTGGACCCTGGAGGACCCTGGTGCTCCCTGGTGGTCCCAGGTGAACCCTGGAGGCCTCAGGAGGACTCTGGTGGTCCCTGGAGGACCCTGGTGGCCCTCGGAGGACCTACTGGTCCCTGGAGGACCTGGTAGACCTTGGTGGGCCCCGGTAGTCACCGGAGGACTCTGATGGTCCCTGGAGGACTCTGGTGGTCCCTGGAAGACCCTTGTGGACCCTGGTGCATATAGAGTTGTTGCTGATGTGTTGTTGTGTTTCAGGCTCTGCTCGGCGAACACGGTGCTCAAGGGCCCATCTGGCAGCCCGGTTCTGATAAGTACAGCCGCCTGGACCGGCAGCTGGAGAACGCCAACTCTCAGTTCATCGAGGAGCAGCAGGTGCAGCAGCAGGTACAGTAACACCTGAGCACACGACTGTTTTTACCTAATGGACTCAGACTCACCTGCTGTTGTGTTTGTGTCAGCTTATTGCAGAGCAGCAGGACGAGCAGCTGGAGCTGGTTTCTGGAACCATTGGAGTTCTGAAGAACATGTCGGAGCGGATCGGCATGGAGCTGGACGAGCAGGCAGTGTAAGACCCGACACTGAAGGCCCCAGGGGCCCCTGTGTTACCTGTGTTGCACAAGTGGGCAAAATTGTTGGTACCCTTCCGTTAAAGAAAAAAAAACCCACAATGGTCACTGAACCAGCTGCTTGAAGACAGTCTGATAGCCTTCACCTTTAACATGCTGGTCTATAATTTTCTGTCTAATCTCCTGAGACAACTCCGTCCTTGGCTTCCTGTGGTCCATGTTCAGTGTGGTTCACACCATGATACCAAACAGCACAGTGACTTCTCTTCACCTTTAAATAGGCCGACTGACTTGTTACAAATATGAAGACACCTGTGATGCTAATTACAGTACACACCTTAGTTTAACATGTCTCTATGGTCACATCATTGTCAATCTTTTCTAGGGGTACCATCATGTCTGTCCAGGCCAATTCGGGGTGGCTGTGGCTCAGGTGGTAGAGCAGGTCGGTCAATGATTGGTCGGCGGTTCAATTCCGCCCTGTAACCTGTGTCATGGTCGTTGTGACCTTCAGCAAGACACTTCACTCACTTTGTCTGGTGTGAATGCGTATGAATGGATTGTTGAGGTGGTGGTTGGAGGGGCCGTAAGCACAGAATGGCGGCCAGGCCTCTGTCAGCAGTGACTACAACCTTAGCTGCCACTGCCGGAATGAATGTGTGTGAATGAATAATTGACAGTGTAAAACATCTTTTAGTGTCAAGAAAAGCGCTATACATCCATCCATTATCTATACACTTAATCCTCACTAGGGTCGCGGGGGGGCTGCGGTCTATCCCAGCTGACTTAGGGCGAAGGCAGGGGACATCCTGGACAGGTTGCCAGGCTATCGCAGAAGCGCTATACAAATCTGATCAATTATTATTAATAATTTAATTTGGTTTTTTTTTGTTTTTTTTAAACAATTCTGTTGAACCACAGTTCAAAAGCAATGTCTGACTTTCAGTAGTTCATTTTCAGTAAAATTTTATTTACTACTTTTGTCACTTTCAAGTAATTTGAGTGACCATTGTGGGTTTTTCTTTCTTTAACGGAAGGTACCAACAGTTGTGTCCACATGTACCTGCATTGCATGCGTTACCTGTATTACTTGCGTTACCTGCATTACCTGCGTTACCTGTTTTACCTGCATTACCTGCGTTACCTGTGTGGCCCCTGTGTTTCCTGTATTACCTGTGTTACCTGCATAACCTGTATTACCTGTGTCTCCTCTGTTACCTGCGTCACCTGCGTTACCTGTCTGTCTCTGTAGGATGCTGGATGACTTCAGCCATGAGATGGACAACACTCAGTCCCGACTGGACAATGTGATGAAGAAACTGGCCAAAGTGTCACACATGACCAGCGGTAATCTGCCCAGCAACACACAACGCTGCTCGTTAACACTAGTCAATAGTTATGACCAATCTTTTTGTCTCTGCAGATCGTCAGCAGTGGTTTATCTTATAGTTAGTTATGGGTAGTTAACACTAGTTAATAGTTATGACCAGTCTTTTTGTCTCTGCAGATCGCCGGCAGTGGTGTGCTATCGGCGTGTTGCTCGCCATCCTCTTCGTCGTCATCCTCCTCTTCTTCATCCTCTGATTGATGCCTCCTGCTGTCACTGACAATTCATCCTAATCCTGTATCTGCTGGACTCTACTGGACTGGACTGGACTGGACTGAAGTGGACTTGACTGTGTTGGACCGGACTGGACATTACTGGACTGTATTGGACTGGACTGGACTTTACTGGACTGAACTGTATTGGACTAGACTGGACTTTACTGGACTGGACTCACCTGGACTCACATGGTCGTCCTCCTGGTTGGTGGGACTGAAAAGGCACTTTTGGTTCGTTGAGTGTTCGACTGTCAAACTGGTTTCAGAGGTCAAAGGTCAAACCGGTGGAAACACGTTTGATGTGTTTTAATGTTTTTGTTTGTTTGGATTTTTTTATTTTAAGGTCTGAAAATAGCCAGTTTAACTCCAGTTCAACTTCAGTATAACTTGAGTTTAACTTCAGTTCAACTCCAGTTAAAATTCAGTTTAACTTTGGTTTAACTCAGGTTTAATTTTTAACTTAAGTACCACTTTAATCACTACGTCTTCATCAGTTTAAGTTATGTTTGATTCAGGTTAAACAGTTTGAACTGGTTCAGTTTAGGTTAAACTGGTTGAACTGGTTTGTAGAAACACTAAAACTTCTTGTCTGTTGTTAGTTTGTTTATGGTTTGTTTTTATTGACTGAAGACTTTTGTTGAGTTGTTTGTGTTTTTCTTTTCTGATCATATTTCCAGTGGATCAATCAGACTTATTGATCAGACATGTTAATGTGAAATCCTACCACACATTTCCTGCTGCTGCTTCACAATAAAAGCCTTATTCCACCTCTTACAGGCTTTTATTGTGAAGTGCACTTACTAGTGAGTTTTATTTAAAACAACAGATGTAGTCGCAGAAGCCAATTGCAGAGTCCCACAACATCAGATTCTTGGTACGCACAGCAGCAATGTATCACACGACGTCTGCAGGCAATCAGACGTCAGGACTGAAAATGTTCAAACAAAATCAGATCACATTGAAAAATGTGAACAAAAAGATAAAACAAACATTAAAACCTGCAACGTCTTATTTCGTTCTGACTTTTAACTTGAAATCCATCCAGTTGTCTTCAACATGAAACAGTTTTCTTCTAGAAATTAAACTTTAATCATGTTTCCTCACAACTGGACTCTTCACACACTAATTGCGATGTTATTATTATTATTACTAGTAGTAGTAGTAATAGTAATAATAATGATAATCATGGGGGATGTTCTGATCCATTCTGGATTGATCAGACATTTTGTAACTGATTGGTATCAAACCTCAGTCTGATCTTTGGTTCAACATGAACTGCCTGAAGCCTGAGTTACGCCTCCTCTGCTCTCTGCAGTATTAAACAGTGAGAGGCTCCACCTGATGGAACAACCAGGTAGTACAGCTGGTTTATGGAACATTTACTGACATCATGGAGAGAATACAGGTTTTCTCTGTTTGTTGGAGCCTCAGAACATCCTACCCTCTAACTCTACATTTACCCTCTAACACTACATCTACCTTCTAACTCTACGTTTACACTCCAGCTCTACATTTACCCTCTTAACACTACATCTACCCTCTAACTCTACATTTACCCTCTAACACTACATCTACCTTCTAACTCTACGTTTACACTCTAGCTCTACGTTTACCCTCTTAACTCTACATTGTCCCTCTAACTCTACGTTTACACTCCAGCTCTACATTTACCCTCTTAACACTACATCTACCCTCTAACTCTACGGTTACACTCTAGCTCTACGTTTGCCCTCTAACTCTACGTTTGCCCTCTAACTCCACGTTTACACTCTAACTCTACATCTACCCTCTGACACTACATCCACCCTCTAACACTCCATTTACCCTCTAACTCTATATCTACCCTCTGACTCTACATTTACCCTCTAACACTACATTTACCCTTTAACTCTACATCTAGACAGGGTTCTACCGGACCTTTACTACAAGGTCCCACCTACAGAACATAAGGGAATGGACTGGAGGCAGAGATGCAGGCTTTTCCTAATAAACTGCAGAGATATTCGGTTGTCTAGATTGATTTTAATAACTTAATAAATGTACTTGAAGTGTTTATATTCAGGACCATGGTGTCAGATTGGGACTCTGTATCTGCAGATACTAAATAATAAATGACTGGGATCAGATCATGGGAAGAACTTGATCAGGACATCCATAATAATAATAATAATGATAACAATAATAATAATGGCAGCAGAAGTGATCAGCAGCAGAATTTGAGCTGAATGAATGAAGACCTTTAGTTTGCAGTGAAACCATGTTATTGATTGGTTTGTTATTGATGAATGATGGGAATTGTCTGAGTCGTCATTATTTAGTTTTTGTGTCTGCAGGTGAATTTTATTTCAATAAACTCCAGAAAAGAAAAGAAACTGTTTGTTCTGATGTTCTGTCAATGAGCAGATAAATGGTAAATGGTCTGCACTTATATATCTACTTCCTACCCTAGTGCTACTCAGAGCGCATTACAGTGTTTCTCATTCACCCGATCACACACATTCATACACCAGCGGTGGCAGAGCTGCTATGCAAGGTGCTGCCTGCCATCAGGAGCAACTTCAGGTTCGGTGTCTTGCCCAAGGCACTTAGACTGTGGAGGGGATCTAACTGCCAACCTTTGATCAGAGGACAACCGCCCTACACCTGAAGCACAGCCGCCCTTCTGTTGCTGTTTCTGTAGCGAATATGATCAGTTTCTCCCTTCATATTTTACTTTCTATTTTAAGTTTCTATTTTAGACACCCAGCCACAAAAGACCCTGACGAACCCCTTTGTGACATAACGAGGGGGAGGAGTAACAACCCCCAATTGAAACCGAAACTCAGGTGTTAATGGCTCCTTAGGAGATAAGTATCTGGATCTCCCAACTAGTCAGTCAGAACTGATGAAGCCTCTTGGATGAGAGGTGAATCGTCTTCAGCGAACTCAAGCAAGTCCAGTTGCTACGATTAATCTACCAGAATAACCATGACCTGGATGACTTAGAATCTTCACAGACAACTTTCTATTTTAAGGGTCACATCTCCTTCTTCTTTGCTACAGAAACAGCAACTTGTAGAGCTTCACACATTAAACTGCAGTACAGACTTTTACCTGCAGATGAGTGCTCAGCCGAATTTAGCTGTAAACTGTATAATTATTATTGATTTAATTAGTTTTTACTTTTAATATGAAACTGATGTACTGACAGTGAAATCACACAGGAGATATGAGGTCCTATTGACAGTTTTTTTATTGAAATTATAAAGCTGTTAAAAAGTCCACAATATGACCAAACCAGCATTAAAATAAAAACAAAAATACAGTCAGCAGGTTTGATGAAAAGGCAGCCAGTTTGATTGAAGTGAGGAGAACGTTACAGAAACATCAGGTCCATCTGAAACTCATTTTCTGTTTGAAGTTCTAAAACACTGTGAATTTGGTTCCTTCAGTCAGACAGGTGTTCACAGGTAAATGTTTTTGTTTTGGAAAACCATCTATATTTCTTGCTTTCCTGGGACTTCAAGGATTAAAAGTCAAAAAGATGCTGCACGGTAGCTGCTGTTTAGTTCCACTTTCTAAAACCAGAAACCAGCTGAGCTGCTGTAGCAAAATAACACAGTTGAATAGTTAATGCTGCAGAATGCAGTATCCAGCATTCAGTACTCAGGTGACAGTATTTCTTTTTCAATATGTAATATTCAATATTCAGTATTGAGTAAATATCGGTGGTTGTGAATGAAGACAAAACTGATGAGCTGTGCAGAAATTTAAACCTCAGAAAAGAAACAGAAAACACAAACAAACATGATGAGCAGCAGTTTTTAAATACTGAAGTTCATTAAATACTGCAGCTTAGTAAATACTGCAGTTCATTAAATACTGCAGTTTAGAAAATACTGCAGGTTGAAATGAGACCGTCGCTTCTTGAGATGACATCATTCGGTCAGAGGTGTGTCTAGACTCTGAGCTCTGATTGGTGGAGCCGCAGACGCACCATGTTCATTTAGAGTCAGGCAGTGTGGCGGTCACCGTGGAGACGTTCCTCGGTGTCGGAGGACCCGGATGGTGGTAGATGTGTTCTGGATCAGCAGCTGGGTCACCTCGTCCAGGGTGAGAGAACTCACCTTCTCCCCGTTCACCTCCAGGATCTCGTCTCCAACCGCCAGCAGGCCGGCGAGCAGTTTCTCCACACCACTGTCCACCATGTCCTCCACGTACACACCTGCAGTACACAATACTCTGCAGTTAATGTAGTACCAATGCAGTACACAGCACTCTGTTTATAGGTTTTCAGCGCTTCCTTCTCTTTCCCTCTGCATCGGTCAGGACGTTCTCAGCCTGGTTCTGTAAGCTTCTGGTAAACCTAACTAATGTTCCAGTGGGTGGTGGGAACCAAACAGCAGATGTTGGTCTGTGTGAAGGTTTTCTGTAGACATCAGTGTTTGTTCTCCTGACATCCTCCCTGAGACCCTAATGTTTCTGTCCACACAGTTCATCTGTTCTGTGAAGGTACCAACTTTGTAGTTCTGGTTCTCACCCAGGTGCTGTCCACATACCTGAACCAGTGGCTGGAGTTGTTCTGTTGAAGGATCTCAGTGCTCATTCATTTAGAGGTTCTCCACAGAGGGGGAACCTGGAGAAGTTTTAAAGTACAGCTTCTCTGTTCCAACATATTTATGTTTCTCCTAGCAGCAGGTTATCAGTAGTACGAATAGTATACCAGTAGTAGTTTACAGTAGCAATAGTAGTACTAATAGTATACCAGTAGTAGTTTACAATACTATCAGTGGTATCAATACCAGTGTGGGACCATCCGCTTCCTTTAATGTTGAGCAATAGCATAAGTAGTATTAGAGGTATTTAGAGTAGTATTTGTAGTATTTACAGCAGTATTTGCAGTGCTTACCTGAGTCGGTCCGTCCTCTCCTTCGGCTAATGACGAATCCGAATGCTCTTCCCGTCGGTCGGTGGAGCTCCAACAGAACCGTTCCATCAGAACACACCTGAAGAACTCGACCGACAGAACGGACTGAACAGGGACCACCAACATCCTCCACACTGAGACTCCGATGCAGGAACCTGCCAGATAGATAGAAGGCTGTGATTGGTTGCTACAGTTTGGCCTCTACGTGATTGGCTGTAATTTATCAGCAGGTGTTTTACTGTTCAGCAGCTGGTTTGTAGTCGGAAGAACGGTCCATCTTCTTCTTCTGCAGGACAGACGACCCCTGCTGGATAGAAGAAGAACAAACCTCAGACCTGGATGCTGCACTTTCAGAACCCTGGTGTTCCAAAGGAAGCAGCACATTTCTGTCCATGATGGACGACAGTCACAACGTGATGCTGCTCATAAAGCGTTTTATTGTTCGACGTTGTTCTGATTTGTTCATTTGTGCAGAAGAGCTGTTGTCAACCTGCTAAACTAGAAACCAACTGTTTGAATTCATCATTAAACCTGCAAACAGACAGTTTTATCACATGAAAGCTGCTGTAAAACCAACTCTGAGCTGTTTGCTAATTTGTTTTATTGAGTCAAAGTGAGAGTTTGGCTCCAGATGATGATAATTAACTGTAGGTGGCATATTAATTAATACTTGATCAGATGATAGAAGCGTGTTGAAATGATCCCTGTCTGTCACTACGTTAAGCAGCAACAACTTTCAGAGTGAATGTTTAATACTCACAGTTTTACAGCGTTCATGACGTTAATAATTCTGACTGTTCTCTGCAACAGTGCCATATCTACTAATGAATGTTAATGTCTTTCTCCGAGATCAGAGATTCAGCGATGGGAGTCTCAAGACTAATTTAAAACTACACAAACTGTCCAAATGCAAGAGTTAGCAAACAAAGTATATTTATTGTAATAAGTGATATTTTGGGTGGAACAAAGCTTTAAAATTAGAGGTACTTGGACAGAAAGTAGTACTTTCTGTGGAATACATCTTGAATAAACCTTTTAAAATTATTAGTATATTTTGAGTGAAGTCATCCCTTAAAATAGTCAGTCGTGCACTTTAGTGATCATCCATTGCTGTAGGTGGCGCTGTCCTGCATAGAAGGCTCTCAACATGTGGTCCTATCGGCGCCTTCCTGAGAGCCTTTGACTCTGCAGAAAATTACTATTGGTGATATCAGGCGTACCTGATAATCTTCTTACCTCATTGAGTGACTGAGCAGAAGGAGACTTCTTCAACATTCTGGAGCTACCTGGGGGGGCGGGGTCACATAAGGAGGGGCGGGGCCTCGAGCTGAGTCGGTCCAGGCTGGCGGTTCGAGTCCTGCTCAGTCTGACGGACGAGAACAGACGTCGCAGAGAAAGACGAGTAGGTTCATCTCTGCAGCTAAAGCTAAAGAGACACAGAGAAGGGATTCTCAGGTGAATCTATCAGACACACCTGTACAGGCGACCTGAGAGCCTTGCAGGATGAAGCAGATTAACACATAATATGGCAACAAAAATCTAACTCTAAAACCAAAATGTCCAAACAACAGCATAGTTTATTTCTGAGTTCCTGAACATGTGTGATGACAGTCCAAGTGCTGCTAAATCAACCATTCTCCACGCCAGGAATTCATGACCACAAAGAGACACAATGAGACACAAAACAGACACAAAAAGACACAGAAAACAACTACTGAGACACAAAAACTGAATGAGGTCCCTGCTGTAGAGTTTAAATGTGTGCAGTTCTCTCTGCTGCTGACTGATGCGGAAGGTGTTTCATTATCACAGAGGGAACACTGGTTTCTCCGGCATCTTCACAGAGTGGATTCAAACTCACTGTGCAGGAAGTGAAGTGTCATTACTGTGGAGCTCCGTTCCCATTGGCGGTCCTTCTCTGCTGCGTGATGTGGGTGGGGCCTGACCCTCAGCTGTAGACCAATCAGAAGACAGAATATGTGTGTTTACAGGTATGTGTGATGTAGCAAGGTGACATCATCAGTAGTCTGATCAATCAGATGTTTGATCTGCAGCAGGAAGTCCAGGGGCCCTGGGGGCCACACGTGCAAGTATGAAACTGTTTATTAGTCAGACTGTACCTGTAGACAGGTGAGTGTTCTCTGCTGTTGTGTCTGAGGAGGACCTCAGACCTCCCTCCTCCCCAGGCGGGCGCTGTTCCTTCAAGTGTGCCCCAGATCTGAGCTCTCTGTGGGGCTTAGCTGCAGCTGCTCTCCCCTGCTCCTTCTGGTTCTGGTTCTGGTTCAGCTCTGCCTTCATGTAGTTGTGCTGAGGAGGTGAGGCGAGGGGGGAGGGGCTTCTGAAGGTGGGAGGGTCTACAACAGAGGGCTGAGTGGGCGGGGCCACGCTAAAAGATTCATATGGGTTGACTGGCAGGTCAGTGGAGGGCTTGGCTTGAGGGAGGATCACCTGGGGTCCATGTAGTTCCACCTGATTGGCCCGCCGTCGCACCTGCATGTAAGAGACATGCCCAGCCCCGCCCCTCTCAGTAGATGTGACAGAGCCAATGTAAGTCTCTCTGATTGGCTCAGTCCGGAGGCTGAGGCGGTGCCTGTTCAGGCTCCGCCCACTGCCATCAAGTACAGGAGGCTGTGGGTGGAGGTCCAGGTTAACTCCACCCGTTGTCCCACAGATGTCCCTGTGACCTGACCTCTGCCGTCCATCAGCAACGTGCCCCACCTCCCTCAGTGCCGCCCCTGTTGTGCCAGTAACGTACAGGTTCAGGTGTGGTTTGGACACCAGCACACCCGTCCTCCTCTGCCGCTCCATGTAACGAGACTCCGCCTCCATCTCTGTCTCATCCTCAAATCGCAGACGACGAGTTGGAGATGCCGCCAGGTGTCGCCTCGTCAACGCCATGGCCAACTTGCTGCTGGACGAGTCGCTCAGGTGTCCCGACAGCAAGGCCACGCCCTCTGAGCTCACCTGGGGTTGCAGGCTGACCCCCGACCTGCCAATAGAGCACAGGTAGAGTCCACACAGGTGAGGTGGGATCAAGTGAATGATTTTTAACCAAAAATATTTACTGACGTTACAGACAGACTTTACCTGAGCAGATAAATCTGAACAAGTTTCAGCAGGTTGTGTGTCTGTGTGCGTTACTTACAGAGTTTGTGTGTCGGGGGTCAGCAGGTTGTGGTCTCCTCTCACAGGGAAACAGCGTCGCTTCATACAAGCTCCGTCTTTGTGCTGCTGTTGCCGCGGTGACTGAGTGGCCACAAAGAGACGGAACACACGGTGGGGGGAGGATGACATCAGCCACTCTGATTGGTTGGTAAGACAGAAGAATTAGGATTAACGAGAGCAGCTTGTCAGAACTAATTAACTTGACAAGACCAGACTGTTTACATCATCACACTGAGTTTGTGTCCCACTGTGAGGACATTTCTACGCTGTGTGGACATTTGTATACAGTTTTTTTTCTCTCTAAAATAACAGTTGTGAATAAAACTTTAGATACACTTGTAAAGACCATGTACAGTATATCATGTCAGTCTTGCCTTTCCAATGACTCCTGTAAGTTTATTTATTTATTTTTTCTGTGATTAAATCATTGAAACACATGAATCTTTGTCACAAAAGCAATCGTGTATTTTGGTTCTTTCGTAGATTTATTAAAGGTCTCCTGGAAATATGACAAAACAGCAACTTGAAATATTAGTTTAGGTGACACAGAAAGTTGTGTTTATCATATTTTCTTAGCTTCATGGCCTCTTAACTTCTCCTGTGTGGTTCTGATCGACTCCAGCTGCTGACTGCTCTGATCCAGTTTCAACAGAACTATCTGATCCACTCAGACTCAGACACAAACACTACAGTGGGTAAGTCTGAGGAGCTCAGCAAAGATCTGGAAAAGAAAATTACTGACTTGAACTAGTCAGAAAGTCATCTGGAGCCATTTCAGAGCAGCTTCAAATCCCAGAACCATCAGTTTGTCAGTATAAAGTTCATGGTCCAGTTGTGTTACTGCCACGATCAGGACGAAAACACAAACTATCACCTGCTGCTGAGAGACGATTGGTCAGGATGGTCTAGAGTCAACCAGGAACCAGCAGAAAGCAGCTCTGGATGAATCAGAAGCTGCTGGAACACAGCTGTCAGTGTCCACAGGGTTTGACATCAACATGAACTGAGAGGCTGATGAAGAAGGAAGTTCTTCCTCTAGAAGCAGAACCTCAAAGCTCCACTGAAGTCTGCTGCTGATCACATGGACAAAGAAAAGGCCTTCTGGAGGAAAGTTCTGTGGTCACATGGAACAAACACTGAGCAGAAACATTCAATCAAGGATGGAATGAAGGTGCTAGACTGGTCTCCCCAAAAACCTGACTGAAACCATCAAGAACCTGTGGACTAATGAAGAAACAAGTCTGAGTCAGAAAGACAACAAGTTTAGTTGAACTGCAGCGATTCTGTCCAGAGGAGTCAAAGATGAACCAGAAGCTGGTGGACGGAAACCAGAAGAACCAACTGAGGAGGACATGGACATTTAACCAAATATTAACATTTCTGTTTGTATATTTATGATACAGCAGATTCTGCAATATTTCCAGTGGACCTATAATAAATCTATAAAAAAAAAAAAATACATGATTGTTTCAATGATTCCATCAAAAAACATTCAGAATTCTAGGAGTCATTGGAAACTAAAGACTAAATGATAAATTTAGATTTTTTTATTGTGTATCTGTAAAATAATGATTACATATTTATTTAAAGTAAAATGAGTCAAATGTAGATAAAAGGCATTATCTGTGATAATTCAGTGTTGATTCACTGTTTTTATCAGGCAGCAGCTTCACTCTGATTATTATCAGTTATTGATTGTGTTCTGGGATCCTCAGTCTCTGCTGCTGGACTATTTCAAGAATTAGTCAGATTATTAAATGAAAATATTATACATAATACAGATGTTAATTTTGCTGATGTTTAGTTATACAGATGTTAATAATTCAAATGTTAATAATACAGATGTTTAGTTATACAGGTGTTAATACAGATGTTGCAGGTTATTCTGTGGCTCTGTCAGCTTCATCTTTAACAAACTGATATAAACTCTGCAGGAACAATGCAATGTTTTTTTTCAGTCTGTCCGTGAAGTGTTGTCCAGTCTGTCCTGCTGTGTGTTTGCTTTAACAGAAACATGGCTCCATGACAACATCCCAGACGGACATACAGCTGGAGGAGACAACAATATTCCCAGCAGACAGACAGACAGCTAGCTCTTTCAGCATCTATGGCTTCACCATCATCACACCATCGTGTGTGTCTTTGCGTCCCTGAAGACCTACCAGGACCTGAAGAGGTTCCCCAGGTTCAACGAACAACGACAGTGAACGTTTAGTGTCTTATCCCAGATGTACATTCCGCAAAGCTTGCTAGTTGAATAATCCTGAAGAAACGCTCTTTCATCTTGCCTGTACTACTGTGTATTACAGCAAAATGACAATAAACCTGATTTGATTCGATTTGATTTGAACAACAACTCGCCCCTCCTCTTCCTACATTTCCCACAGTGCATCTGGATGTGACGCACGGCCACGCTAATGACGCAGGTTCCCGCGTGCCGCCGGTGTTTGGTCGAGCCAACATGGCGGCTCCTCTGGAGGTAATTCTAAGCAGTGACTCCGGTTCACAGCTCTGGAACTGCACCGTGTTCGACCCGCACAGCGGCTCCAGCCTGCTGTCCTATCGGGGCGGTAGCAGCGCGGCCCGCAGCCTGGCGGTGCTCCGGGGCGAGTACCTGCTGTCCGCTCAGCTCGGCAAGAACTTCATCAATGTGTGGGAGATCCAGAGGAAGGTAGGACTCACCTGCGCTCTCCTGAACGCTTCTGCAGCCGGTCACTCACTCACACATCCGGCACACCGGCCACAACGGCGGACTAACCCCCTGGACGCAGGCGGGTCCGTCCCCGGTACCGGCCGAACCAAACTCCCTTCAGAAATCTACCATTTTACACGTCGCGCTTTTGTCCATGTACATATTCTCGGTAGAAACGGACTGCAGGACTGACCGGTACCGAGCGGTGAATTCGGCCCGTACAACATCCGCCGAACCCCGTTAACCTGAACTAAACCTGGTTAGATGAGCTCAGGTCCAAGCAGAGACGAGCTGCTTCGTGATGAGAACAGAGTTTAAATCCACAGTTTTCTCTATGAAGCTCTTCATGGATAAAATGTAACACCTGTCATCAGTTGGATTTTAGTGAAGATGTTGTAGCGTTTTCTCTGCTGGAACTAACATTGAATGGTGATGTGGTTTTTGCTGCAGCTTCCTTTAAATCTGCAGTTCCACGGTTTCTCTGCTTTCATTAACAATTCAAGTGTTTGGTGTTTAGTGCAGTCCAGTCATTTCTGCTGATGAAGCTGCAGCCTGAATCACAGCGACACATTTACTACACATACGCAGCTTGTGAGTGTAAATTAGCCCCAAGGATTTGATGTTTTAATGCAATTTATTTGCTAAAAATGTTTAGTTTCCAGACATTTTTACCTTTGACATTCTGCAGCTTTTTGGAGATCTGGTCAGTGTGTCATCATTATTTATTCAGCAGAAAAACAAGACAAACATTGAGAATTAATCTGATAAGCTGAAATATTGAGGTCAAGATTGTGTTGTGTGATTTATCAGAGTGATTTGACTGTTCAATAAAAAAAGAGACAGAAATGATAGAGAATAAAACTTTACTTCACTATAATAAATATTATTTATAGTATAATAAATATAATATTATTAAAACTCTGCAGTGTTTTTAATGAGACAAAACTTATTGATTTAAACATTAAAGCTGAGACCCAACAAAAATATACATGGAAACCAACATATCCACAGATTCTCTGTGAGCAAACTTGCTTTTTATTTTAATTTACTGTTTTTCTCATGTGACCAGTGAAAAGCTGAAGCAGCGGTTTAAGCGACGAGAGAAAGTAAAAAAACGCACAAATTGATCTCCATCAGCAGATATTTGGCTCTAACATCTGGCTGCAAAAGTTTAAATACAACTAAAGAAATGTGGTGTTTTGAATCAGACCACAATCAGCTGCTGAACTCTTTAAACTCCTAGACTGTAAGAAAATTGCAGCAGCTTCCTTCAGTCTCACTTCGTCTGACTCACCTGATGTACAGGCAGATTTTACAGGTGAAGACCTGCCATTGGCCGATTATCTTAACATTCTCTGTGTGCTACAGAAACAACAACAACAACAAACTACTGAACTGTAACTGAAACTAGGTTTTCATCGAGGATTGAAATCGTGCAGTCAGGAAGCTCTGCTGATCTGGATTGGTGGATTTTCCATTTTACTCAGGGTTCTCGTCTCTGCAAATGTTCCACCAGAACAGTTCCACCGTCGCCATTTAGAGGAAACGCTGAAGCTCCATCCTTCACTTTGTTCCACGGCTATGATTGGTTTAAAGAAATAAAACAACCAGAGTATGTGTTTCCTCCAACAGCAGCAGGACGTTCTGTAGTCCGTCATTTGTGATTTCTTCAGGAAGAACACGTTCTAGTTGCTGTGTTTGCAGAAATTGTTCAGCTTTTGGTTTAAACCTTAATTTTCAGGAAACTTTCTGTCAAGCTCTGATTGGCTGCAAAACAAACCGCAGATGTCACTTTACGGTTTCTTCCTTTATGTTTTGCAACATATTAAATATTCTACTGAAAACATCAACTCACTGCTGCACCCATTTGTTCTTAATGCAAAGACAGTGTTCTTCAACAAAATGTGAAGTTGTTTGACTGTCGTTTGCTGCGACTGATGGTTCTGGGTTTGACTCCAACAGAATCTCCAGAACCTTCCAGTTTATGATGATGTGACAGATTTTCTGAGTTTGTGCAGATTCTCATCCTGAGAATCATCAGGAAGAAGTCCAGTTGCTTCCTACTCAGAACTCTCAAGACGACAGTTGACTTACTGTTGTGGACACATTATTCTAAAACCTGAACTCAGAATCCAACAGAACATAAACGGGTCTGATTCCATCGAAGGATCGCTGGTTGTTTGAGCTCATGATTCATATTTTCAATTTGTACACAGACTCGCTCCGTCAGTGAAGTTCTGCTGGTTCTTCAGAGGGTTCTGCTTCTTTTTTCTTTGTTGTTCAGGATCAGCTGCAGCAGAAGATCGTGTGTCCAGGTGTGGTCACCTGTCTGACTGCCTCACCTGATGGACTCTTCCTGGCTGCTGGGGTGGCCGAGGCCATTTACCTGTGGGAGGTGAGTCAGCTCCGCCTGTGCTGCTCCTTCTTCTGTGGTTATTTATTTCATACTTTTTTTTTTTTTCCCCCAAATATATTTTCTCAATTTTTTTAAATTTTTAAGCATCTCGTTTCCATGGCAACCAGTTGCAACAACTGTTTATAAAATCTGTAAAGTACAGAGTTCAAATACTGAGAACCTTTCCTCTTGTTGGTTCATGTGAAGTAGAGTCACCTGAACTCTATTGGTTCAGGTGAAATGGGGTTTTCCTTCTGTTTGGTTCAGATTGTTTTCTTAAAATTTGTTTTCAGATTGGTTCTTATGTATTAATGTCCGCTTTCTCATTGGTCAGGTGTGTACAGGTAAGCTGCTGTCTGTCCTCAGCCGTCACTATCAGGACATCACCTGTGTGAAATTCACCGACGACAGCAGCCATTTTGTTTCGGGAGGAAAAGACAACTTGGCTCTGGTGTGGAGTCTGTCCAGGTAACACACACCTGAACACATACCTGAGTGGTGTACTATAAAGCCAGTTTAACAAATCCAGACTTAGACCTAAGCAGCATCAGTTACCACGGAGACCTAGCTCCACATCATCAGTTACCATGGAGACCTAGCGCCACAGCATCAGTTACCATGGAGACCTAGCTCCATAGCATCAGTTACCATGGAGATCTAGCCAGATAAACAGAGAGACACCTTAATGACACTGAAAACTCTGACATTAGGCTCAACATACCTGATTACACAGGAATCTCAGTTTATAGTGCAGCCCTCAGAACACACACCTGTAGACACACCTGAACACATCGGTCAGCTGGTTGCAGCAGGTCTTGGATTGTTTTGTGTCTCTGAAGCTGCAGATTTATCACTATCAACATGATGAGAAAAACCAAACTTCTGATGAGGGTTTAAGCATTTATCAATAATTCATTTGATATCTATAATTACTGATAACTTTATTGGCCTGCTTCTGATAACTTTATGTTATGTCTCTAACAGAGAGACTGAAACAAACACTGACCCGATGTTTCATCATCCCTGAACAGCTCTGATGGTTAGTTCAGTAGTCCGGTTCCTTACTCAGAGAAACAGACGGATTGACGTCCATAAAAATTCCACACTTCAGAACTTCAGAATATTAAGAGCGTTCAGATCATCTGAACCGCTGTCGTAGTTAAGTCCATAAACACTCGGCTGCTGTCCGATTCATCAGGATCAATAAAGTTAACGAAGCTCAGATGTGTAAAAGTTGCTGTCGTGTTGTTTCTTCTCATGTGTTGGACTGTCTTTACTCTGATTGGTGGAGAAGCCTGTGAGTCGGACCACAACTGACTGTTTTCTGACCGTTTCTGTTGCAGTGTGGTCCAGCTGGATTTAAGCCACGCCCCCGAGCCTCGCCACGTCCTGTCTCGTCACTCCCTGCCAATCACAGACCTGCACTGTGGCCTGATGGGAGCTCAGGCCAGAGTCGCCACCGCCTCCTTAGACCAGACTGTCAAGGTGAGACTAACAGAACACCTGCAGGTGACATTGAATAATAATTTAGACTTATGTAGTGAAAATTGTGGGTCAACAGAAATTAGTAAACAGACGTTAGAAGTTTTTGCAGCGATTATTTTTAACAGATTCCTGATAAAAATGAGTTAACTTGAAATACTCTGTGATGCCGCTTCCTCTGAGCCTTTCGTGCCCCACCCACAGCTGAATCTAATCAGTTGCACAACACCAGGAACAGCCAATCAGCACTGGATGATAAATGTAAACATAAATAAAATTGACTCTTAGTCAGACATATAAAAAATGTGTTACTGAGTTCAGCTGAAGTTCAGGATCTTTGAGGATGTTTATTTTTGTCATATTCAGACACTGAAACATGAAAACCAGCAGCAGGAATTAAAACTACGTTTAAAGCTCCACACTGGTTCTGTTGGAATCAGATTAAAGTCTCTTGTCTCAGAACGAATCTCAGTGATTCAGTCAGAGATGCTTCGTTTCTCCACGACTCCATCATCCTGGTTTTATTCTGAAGGGTTTCAGTGTCTGTAGCTTTAACTGAGCACTGCTGGCCCCGCCCCCTGTTGCTGGTCCCACCCCCTTCAGGAAGAAGACTGTCCATGATTGACAGATGAATGAGTGTGACAGCAGGACTTTCTATCCTCTAACTTTCTCTCTGAGGATCATTTTACAGTAAATCTGAGTGAATTCTCAGCTCTTCGTTGTTTTTTAACTCCTGTGTTTGGTGAGTTTGTCAGACGACGTTCTAAAATCAGGTTTAAATGAAGTGATGCTGGTTAACGTGTCGTCTGGAGGAGCTCCACTGTTTCATCCTGGTTCTGCTGTCTGACAACAGAAACCTCTGGAGATGAGAGCAGGTGATTGTGAGTTCAGCTGATATTAAAATGATGTGAGAACAGAGAGCAGGAGAGAAGCTCCAGATGGAACCATGAAGACCCTGAACCACCCAGTCCTAGTTTACTGGTTTAGATTAAACACTGAACCACCCAGTCCTGGTTTACTGGTTTAGATTAAACACTGAACCACCCAGTCCTGGTTTATTGGTTTAGATTAAACACTGAACCACCCAGTCCTGGTTTACTGGTTTAGATTAAAACTCCACCATCTCTGGATGTCCTCAGTGGGACAGTTTCCGCCATCAAAGCTAATGTTAGCCACATTAGCCACATGACACAAACACAGAGGGTTCTCCTATAGTTGTGAGGACCACCAGTAATCTGGATGTTCAGCTCCTGCATGAAGACTCTTGTGTTCACTCTAACAGCAGAACATTTGATGAATTTTGTTCGTGGTTCAGACGTTTTAGAGATTAGCCAAAGCTGCTGTAGGACGTAAATAAACCTGGAGTCCTGAAAGGTAGCTGCTCACTCTGATTGGTTCTCCTGAACATATCAGAAAAGATTTTATTTTATACCTTCAAGTTTATAACAACCACAAAAATCAATAAATCAGATTTTCACGAGATAGGACTTTTAAGAAATCTCCAAAATAATGCTGTTTATTAGCCAAAAACTTTAACACAGAGAAAATCATTAGATTTTCAACTTTCAGATGATCTTTGAATGTATCACACGTGAAAATCCTTCAGGAAAAATTATCCAAATCTGAGCTTGAACTCGTGATATTTTATCAAAAATCACTTTAAAATCAGAGTAGCAGATCCTGTAGAACCAGAACCTTCCTCCTCCTGGTTCTGATCCTGTAAAATCAGAACCTTCCTCCTCCTGGTTCTGATCCTGTAGAACCAGAACCTTCCTCCTCCTGGTTCTGATCCTGTAGATCCAGAACCTTCCTCCTCCTGGTTCTGACCCTGTAGAACTGGAACCTTGCTCCTCCCGGTTCTGATCATGTAGAACCAGAACCTTCCTCCTCTGATCCTGTAGATCCAGAACCTTCCTTCTCCTGGTTTTGATCCTGTAGAACCAGAACCTTCCTTCTCCTGGTTCTGATCCTCCACCGCTGACTCAGCTGTGACCAACAGGAAACATTCAGAGAGTTTCCAGGTGAACTGCAGGCAGTGTTTCCTCAGAGAGACTGAGAGGAAAATCCAACCTACTGGATCAATAAATTAATGCAGCATGGCTCAGAACCAGTGAACAGAGGAGCCAGTTGTTGGAGATACATTCAGCTGCTGGTGGAACATCTTTCTACATCTGATGAGCAGAGTAGAGTGAAAAAGTCTGGAGACATGGAGATAGTTCAACATCTGCAGGACGAGGAGACAAAATGAGCTGTGGTGTTGGAAACATCTGTGGAAACATGTTGAACATTTTAGTTCCTGGTTTCTACATTTTTTAAAAATGCATAATCGAAGAAATGTTTTTTCTCTGGTTCTACTGAAAGACGACATTTCCAAGTTCTCTCTCCTTTGCAGAGATTGCAGTAAAAGTGAAGAAAAATTAATTTAATGTAGACCTGCTGTGTTGTAATACACACATTCCACCAGCAGAGGTCAGTGTCTGCAGGTGAATCAAGCAGGTGAGCTGTTAGTGGTTGTCATTACGGGATAAATGAAAAAGAAAAAAGTCTCTGCCTTTGTTTAGGAATCTGTTGTAGAAGGATTTTCATTAACACACGGTATGTTGACTTCCATCAGCAGCTCAGGTTTGATTTATTTTTTACTGAAACTCTGTGGAAATGTCAGGAAGGTCGGAACAAACAAAACTGCTGCTGGGAGCAAATGAACAAACAACAAACAAATCTAAATACATGATGTATACGTTGATATACTTTATACTGCAGTTTGATGAAACAACGTCGTAACTTTGAGCAGGACTGTAGATATAAAGCAGAGCTGAGGGATCACAGTGACTTTCTGTGTTTACTTCTGTTTATCAGCTCTGATGTTTAACGTCAACAAACAAACAGTGAGATGTCATTGACACGCCGATAAACTGTTGGAACTTCTCGTCTTTTTCACCTTCAAACTGATGCTTTCACTCTGTAGAAGTTCTTAGAGTCAGAGGTTCTAATAATCAGAGGTTCTTATGGTCAAAGGTTCTTGTGGTCAGAGATTCTTAGAATCCGAGGTTCTTATGGTCAGAAGTTCTTATGATCAGAGGTCCTTAGAATCAGAAGTTCTTATGGTCAGAGGTTCTTGGTATAAATATTGTGATCATGGCCCACCTCGTGTTTACCCTGACTGTCCGACTACCTGTTGCCATGACGATCAGACGGGTGAACCAGGTGTGCATGTCATGATGACAGACAGAAACATTTGAGCTGAAATCTGACCATCGTCTGACCTTGTGTTAGGTCACATGATGATCCTGCGAACAGAAGTAGCCTGTTAGCAGAAACTGAATTTGGTGGATCAGAGTTCACATCTGTTTTCATCAGAATTATTGATTATCTGCTGATCGGATTTTACCTAAATGTTCCAAACACTGAACGTCAGTGATGTAAGCGTCCACGTCCTTTTAAATTTGGACCGTTTAAAGGCCTGAACCTCTATTACTGCAAAACTGATGAAAGTTTTATTAGTTTATTTCATATTGAATGTGTTAAATAACTAAACTGTCCAAATCCCTTTGGTCAGTACTGTGTATATGTAGAACACAGTGTGTATGTAGAACGTTACTGCACAGTAAAGTACTGAATGAAGAACTCGCAGTAAAGTGTTAAATGTAGTTTGTTGTTGACGTGTCCATTGACCAATCAGAGCTCAGCTCCCTGCACTGTAACTGAATGAATGAACCAATCAGACGCTGATGCCACTGACCACCTCTGATCAACCTGATTAATATCTTTAAATGTAGAGCGTGTCCTCAGATCCGTTTTTAATTTTGGTAAAACCCCCCCCGACATAAATCACAGGAGGCGGAGCCTGGGTAATGACACGTCTGCTCGCTGTGACATCATAATAGATGGAGGAGGTGTTGAACAGCGGCCGAGTGTCGCCGCTTTAAATCATCCGCTGTTTAAGTGGAGTCTGGAACAGGAGCTGAGTCTGCAGAAACAGCAATAAACCTGTGTTTAAGTACAGATTTATAAAAACACAAGAGAACTGAAAGCAGCAGGTTTAATTCTACAGCAGGTCATCACACAAAACAAGATACAGCAGAATAAAACTGAAGATAGCACAGACTAGTTCAGTGAAGTGTGCACAGATTAGATAGAATAATTAAAAATGAAAACATGTAAAAGATACAATAAAATAAAGAAAAACAATTTAAGTGAAGGCGCAAACAGGTTCAACAGGCAGCTTAGAACAGAACCGTGAGTGAAACAGATCAGTTAAATGCATTGAAACATGAATGAAAACCCGAAAACTCTTCAGAAAACCCAAGAAAAAGCAACAAACAGGTTTACATGCAGAAATAAGAAACCAAATCTTTCTTTGAAACGTATGAGTTTAGCTTTCTCTAAAAAAAAATAAAATAAATTCTGGAACATCACCAGCAAACAACATCTTATCTGAGTTTTTAGCAAATGAACAACAGATTCCACCTTCCTGTTCTCAGAAGAACTGTCTGACTAAAGCCAGAACTACATTTATCAAATTGCATTTTTTTTTCTTTTCTAAACAAACCAAAGAAGAAGCAACGTCTCCACCAGCTCAGAAATCTTTGAAGGACTATCTGGCTGGGTGTTGAAAAGAACGAGAAACAAATGTTCTCAGTCCTCCTGCAAACATACGTGTCTGCTGTCCAGAGTTTTGGTTTCATCGTCTGTTTTACTCAGCTTCTGCGTTCAGCTTCTGCGTTCAGGTTCTGTGTGCATGTTCTGGGTAGAACCAAGCTACAGGCTGGTCAACTTTGTAGAAGAAAAAGTTTCAAACACAGAGAAAGGAGACAGAAAACAAAAGGATTCATGAAATAAAAGCTCATTATTCCGAACCAAACCCCCAATAGCAGTAACATTTTGCTTCACTGGCTTCCAGTCGCTGCCGGCATCAAATCCAAAACCCTGACACTTGCTCACAAGACCACAACGAGAACAGCTCCCTCCTACTTGAACTCTGTCACTCAGGTCTACACTCCCTCTGCTCACTAACTCAACCAACCAAAGCCTCCTGATCCAACCACCACAACAGGGCCGAGGTCGATAGCTCGACTCTTATCTGTGGTTCCGCGGTGGTGGAACAAGTTACCAAACTCTGTTCGATCAGCTCTCAGTCTTTAAGAAAAGACTAAAGACCAGCTCTTCACTGAACACCTTTGCACCTGACAGCCCGAAAACCAACAAACAAAAAATTAATGAATAAAATCCTATTCCATCCAACACGGCCTGCTATTGGCATCAACGTCCTATCACACTTGAACTTGTTCTATGTCACTTGTCTCGACTGTCTTCTCCTGACTAGATCCTTGCTTGTGTTGTATCTGCTCTCAGATGTACATCGCTCTGGATAAAAGCATCTGCTGAATGAAACTGTAGAATTGTAGAATGTGGAACATCACTGCAGGCAAACACCAACCAATCCAGCTGTTTTTCTTTCAGAATCTCAACAGAACCTTTGGAGAACTTTACATGTTTTAATGTGCTGCTGTCTGGTTAATCGGACTCACTTAGAAAAATAAAGGTGCTACCTGGAACCAAAAACGGTTCTTAGCAGTGATGCTGTAGGAGAATTTTTCTTTAAGTAAGAAAAGGAAAACATTTCTTCAAACGGTTCTTTTCAAAAACCTTTTTGATAGTTCTTTGAGGTACTTTTAAAAGTGTTTCTTTAGGCACAATAAATGGAACTCCAAAGAACTTTAGCAAAAATTGTTTTTTTAAGGAACCATTTTTGAGATTTTATATTCAAAAAAAAAAAAAGTAATTTAGGAAAAGTTTTGTGATTTGATTTTGGACCCACCTGGTTCTAATTCGATAAAAGGACTAGATAAGAATTCAAAGTAATATTTTTAAGCAAAAAAGTGAAATATAAGAATTTACGGCATTTCTGGGTTCCTTCTATGAGAACATATTTAACATTATGGGTTCTGGTCTGTTGTTCAGACAGCACAACATGTTCTAAGACACCAGTCTGCAATCTGTGAAACTGTGAAGAACATTTTTCTGTTTTCTGTTGTTTTATCGACCAAATGATTCGTCCAGAATAAAATCATGTTCAGCTCTGATTTTACCTGAAACCAAACAACTCCAATAAACACGAAGAACCTCTAAAGAACCACAGAAAGTAGGTGAAGAGGGAAATAAAGACATTCTTCATTTTGTGATGGAGCTTTGAAGAACCCAAGAGCCTTATGAGGAACCATGTAGGAACCAAATATGTCTGAAGCTGCAGGTTTGAGAAGATGACCTCAGTTGTTCTCTACCTGTGCAGGTGTGGGAGTTATCTTCTGGAGAGCTGCTGCTGTCTATCCTCTTTGATGTGGAGATTATGGCGGTGACCTTTGACCCCTGCGAGTACTTTGTGTTCTGTGGAGGAAGTGATGGAAACATTTTCCAGGTGTCTCTGTGCAGTCAGGTGAGTGTTTATCAGTATTCTGGTTCATCCTCAGACATTCATGGAGCATCTAGAAATGTCATCAACACCTTCTGCCCTCATGCAGCCCCATATCATGATACTGCCACCTCCATGCTTCACTGCCAGGGCGATGCATCCACTGTGGTGGTCCTGGTCAGGTTCAGGTTCCCAACAAAGGCTTCTTATCGTCTTCTATTTTCATCTGGAAGTTTAGTTGTGAGCAGCAGCCAGGTTTAGTTCTGGTCCTCTGTCCATAGAGGTTGATGTTCTGAAGCGTCCTTCACACTGTCTGAGCTTCACACTAACTCTGGTCTCCATTGATAACCCCGGTGCCAAGTCTGAAGCAGCTGCCTTTGTCTGTTCTTCACAGCTACATAGTGAAAGTAGTTGACTGTCCGTGGAGTCATTGTAGGAGGACGACCACTGCAGCCCTGATCAGTGCTGCTATGGCTCCTTCTAGACCTCCTGATTACTGCTCACACTGGGCTTCACTGGGTTTTAGCTGCTCTCTGATCTGCCGGATCCTTTTCCATCTTTGTCAAGTCTCTCAGTCAGATGTTTCTCTTCCTCTGTTCACTTCTTTTCCACGTGGAACCATGATGCAGACATAGATAGACACAGTCCATAGGTCCAGAACTGAGAAGATTCTGCTGTTCTCAGCTCATTGTAGAACCATGTTCATGCAGGTAGACTGATGGGAACCACAGCTGGACTCAGTTTAGATTCACTGATCACAGCTGGATTCACTTTGGTTCTTTAAGTTTCTACTTTGAATTATTAGTATTGTCTCTTTAAAGAGTTTGTTTCTGACTTCATCAGAGAAAACATTCTGCTGATCTCATTAGAATTAATCTGATGACTGTGAGATGTCTTATTCCACCTCTACATCCTACCGTCTGTTGAGTCTGACCCTGTTTAATGAAAGCAGTTTATCTCTAGGTGAGTCTGAATCAGCTGCAGGTGGAACAGTTACAGCAGATCAGTGTTGTTCACACTGATGATGATTTCAGTGTCGCTGCTGGATACAGTGAAGCTGAATCTGTTTAAAGTGTTTGTTGTTGGATTAAAGCAGCTCATTGGTTTCCAGTAGAAGCTACATTAGACAGTGTGTGTTAGCGTTTAGAGCAGCTTTGATTTGTGTCTTTATTTACTCGTCTCCATCTTTTCTTCTTCTTCTCTGACTCAATACGCTGTTGTTTCTTTTCACAGCAGATTTACATTTTAAAGCTTCGCAGAGTTAATCCTTCAAACAAACCCGCCGCTTGTTTTCCATAAGAACCTCGTCCTCCCTCAGCGCTGATTCTGTCTTCGTCTCGGAGGACGTTTGAATCTGTGAACCGAAGCTGCAGCTCCTCATTTAAACTATTATTTAATCAAGCATGCTTTGGTCTCTGAGGAGATGTTCAGTTTTTAAAGGACAGTTCAGTTCATGAAGCTCCTGAATGTGAATAAAGGACAGGTGTTGTACCTGCACACGTACACCTGTGCTGTTTCCAGGTAAATCTGTTTGATGAAGCTCTGTTGAATAAGGAAGTGAACATCAGAACGAAGGGAGCTGAACCTCGCAGCTGTTCTCATGAACAACAGATTGAATCAGGTGAAGTCAAACAAAGGCTGCTCTCGCTCGGCTTATTAACTTAATCCATTTGTTCCAAATGTGATAGAATTTGTCTTTTTGGATCTTCAAAGAGAAGTCAGCGTTTCCATTTTGAATATTTCTGAAATGATGTGGTACCAATGTTCAGCGTAGATGAGGCTGGATTTAACCAAAGAGCCTGCAGCAGATTTATATCCTCAGCTTTAAAGGCAGAACGTGGCCGGATAAAGGCTCTCAGAGTTCAGGGGTATTTCAGTCCTGAATATCGTACTTAATGTTCTGTGAATGCCGTCCAATATGAACCCAGTGTGGGGGAGTCCCACAATATATGACCATGATTTGCATCCACTGAGTCACAGTCTCCAGCATGTCAAAGTCGAGTTCTGCAGGTTTTTTTTTTAGTATGAGGTCTTGAAATATCTCATTATATTTCTGCAGCTGTGTTTGCTTCAGTATATACCAAGCTGAACCGTATATATACTGACATAATATTGAAATTGCAATATGGACCAGAAACATCCAAAAGACAGGAGATGAAATGTGTCACAACGTATGTTATTAATGAATCCGTTTTCAGCAAATCAGATTCTACAGAAACAAACAGCATCAGTTTTACATTCGATTCAGGCTAACTGTGACTCATGTATCTGTCAGAATACTCACAATACTCATACTGTGTACTGTTTAGCCAAAGTACAGGCAATTTTCATTTTATCAGACAAAATTTTGAATTCAGGCTCAGAAAGGACTTAACATCTGTACACTCTAAGAAGTGATTCAATTCCTAATATATAATTAAATGCTTAATTCAAGATAAAAGTTCTAATGTGACAAACAGTATTTTGATGGTTGACATAATGTTGCATCAACTTAATATCGTTTAAATATTATGTGTTAAAATACACAACTGCAGTTCAAAATAAAAAAGGTAATTAACAGTATTGGTATTGAATTAATTAATTTCCTAAAAGCTGCTACATCAACAAAACCGTGAAAAAGTCCAAATCTACTGAAGACATTCTAACTGGAGCAAGTTCATTATTAAATGTTTGCCAACTTTGAAATGTGTTTTGATAATTTTGGTCATTAAGTGTGTAGTTATCAGTGTTTTGATGTTTCTGGGGTTTTTAAGTCGTGGCCTGTTTTCGACATGCTGAACAGTAAATCATTTTTCCTGTGAATAAAGTAGAGCATCGTCGACAAACTTGAGCTTCTGTTCGCTCCGTCAGCTCAGTTTGTCCGTTAATCCACCTGAAGTTCAATTAATCATAAAGCCAACAGAAGATCTCTGTTCGTCTGTAATCTGCAGTCTGTCAGATAAACACTGAATTACTCTCATTAATCCCCTCTGGAGGCCAAATTTACACCAAACTTTATACAAAAACACTCATTTAAATAAACCAACCGCCTTTCAGCGTCTACACTTGAATAAACATTTAGTTTTTGCTTTTTGTTTTGCAGACTTTTCCCCCATATTTTTGGGACACACAGGGATATCAATAAAACTACATAAGACACGGTGAAGTGTCTAACATTAAATATTTTGTAAAAAACTATCTCAGAATACTCATATACAGTCATGGAAAAATGATCAGACCACCTTGTTTTCTCCAACTGCTTGTTCATTTTAATGCCTGATACTACAAAAGGTACATTTGTTTGGACAAATATAATGATAACAACAAAAACAGCTCCTACGAGTTTATTTCAGAGCTGATATCTAGACATGTTCCAGGGGTTTCTTGATAATAACCAAAATCCCTTAAGTGCTTACACCAGTAGCTATGGCATGGTGCTGCCAACAACAGATGTTTTAGGCATTCCATGTTTTCTTTTCTATCTGTTTTAGTCACATGATACACACAGGAGTTAGTACTTGATTGCATAACCATTGTTTCTGCAGCCATGCGTCTTGGCCTGCTCTCCACCAGCTTCTGACATTGTTCTGCTGCCCCAGCAGCCCATTCCTGTTGCACAAATTCAAACTAATGTGCTTTGTTTTTGGGCTTGTGGTTCTCCATTTTGCGTATGATGACTTTCCACAGGTTTTCAGTTGGATGTAGATCTGGTGATTGAGCAGGCCAAGGCATGGTTCCAATGTTCTGGTTCTCCATCCAGGCTTTAACTGACCTCACCGTGTGTCAAGGGGCATTGCCTTGTTGGAAAATCCAGTCATTGGAGGGAGGAAAGAGTTTTCCAACTGATGGAAGAAGGCTGTTTTCCAGAGTAGCCCAGTACATGACCCAGTTCATTCGCCCTTCACACAATTGTATTTTCCCTGTTCCACCCATACTGAAACAAGCCCAGATCATCACTTATCCACCCCCATGTTTTACTGTAGGGGCAAAACAGTCTGGTCTGTAGGCTTCTCCATTCTTCCTCCTAACCAGTAAGTTGGCTGGAGTGGGCATCAACTGAACATTGGGTTCATCACTGAAGAGAACCTCAGCCCAACCATCAACAGTCCAATCCTTGTGATCCCCAACATAGAGTAACCGGGCTTTCCTCTGCCTTTGGTTGATGAAGGGCTTCTTCCATGCCCTGTGTGACTTCAGACCAGCTTCAACAAGTCGGTTTCCGACTGTCCTTGCCCAACAAGTCACACTTCTGCACAGTGCCCACTCATTTTTAAGGGCCCTGGAGGTCTGACGATGATTCCTGACACAGGAACGGATGAGTGTACGGTCATCTCATGGGGTAGAAATACATTTCCTGCCACGACCAGCTAGCAATTTGGTAGCACCATGTTGGGCTTGTTTTTTCTTGGTGTAATCAACAGCTGTCTTGGAGATCTTCAGTTTTTTCGCAACCTGTCTCTCACTCATGCCAATTTCCAGCAGTGTCAAGATGGCTGCCTTTGTGGCTTCACATAATTCTTTTGTTTTTGGCATTATGTGAGAGCTGACCACTTCTGAGTTGTGCTACAGCTTGAATGTAAGCAGGAAACCACTCCAGGCCTTTACATGTGCAGTGCTGCTGCTGACATGAAATGGCCTCTTATATACCCTGGGAATACAATTAAGCTTAAGCATGTCCAATAGGACATGAAGTATTATGGAATCAGCTGCATTTTTAGTCGTGTTTATTGTATTCTTCAGGTTATATACCGCTTGTGGTACCAGGCATTAAAATGAAAAAGAAATTGAAGAAAACAAGGGTGATCTAATCATTTTTTCCACGACTGTATTTCCTTATTTTAAATTACATTTACATAAATTAAATCCATGTGCAGCCGGTTCGCGTCCCAGNATAGTTTGACCACATGTAAACATCCTTGTTAAACCGTCCACAGTCCGTCTAGTTGAATAAATCCAGCTGAATGAAGTTCTTCAGTCTCTGAGCCGAGATGGATGTAAATCATTTATAACTGAGGCGAGAACACGACGGATCTCGTTTCTCTTCGTCCTCTTTCGTAGTAACTCGAATGTTTTGGTTTCTCTGTTTGATCTACTTCAGTAGTAATAAAAACAGATGGAGAGAGAAATGAAGAAGTTTGATGTACAGATGGCTGAGTTCACTGCTGTGGCAGAAGCATGTTGAACTTTGATTCTGAATAAGAGTCGGAGTCTCAGTGGGACCTTCGCTGCAGAGTCAAATCTGTCAAAGTTCTCTTGAATTTTTCCTGTTTTGTTTCGCCAGTTTTTGGCTCCGCTATTGAATAAATTGTGTTTTCCAGTCGAGTAACTCATGTTCCAGACGATTTCAGATTTTCTTTGTTTAAAACTGGAAATTCTTTCGTAACACTAAGCAAATCAAAGCTGTTTTAATTTTCCTGAAGCTGAGGTTTGTTTATACGTAGTGAAATAACTGCTGCTGATGAATCCACAGAATCTTTCAGGTCGGGATGGACTCAGACATTTGTCTTCAGAGCCCAACGCCATCAGTTTGAGAAATGCACTTACCGTTGTGCAAATGTCGAGGATGAAATGTACCAAAGTGAGTCCTGTAGAGACCAGAGGAGGCGTCACTCAGACTACAGTTCATGTTGGCAGCAGAGAGCATTGTGGGAGTTTAGCAGCAACGGGACCATGACAGAGACTCTGAGGAGGTTCATGACCTCCAACCAGAGCTCGTGTTTAAATCGCTGAACGCAGACGTTGAAAGTGATGAGAAGTCATCGGCATGTAAAATAATGTAGAGCCATTTACATGTAAAATGATTTTGGGACACGACAGGCTTTAATCTCTTGAGCAGAGTCACGATGTTGAACCTTCACACAGACTTGTGTTTTGGAGTAAAGGTTTCTGTGATTTCTTGTCTTTTCAATGTAGACAGAAGCTCACCTCTGTTAATTGAATTTAAGACCCCATCAACATTAAAGAAAATTACTTTTACAGATCCGCTTTGTGTTTTGTTCTTGCTGAAGTAAAATGATCACTGTGCTGTTCTCGACAGAAAACCCCAAAACAGAACTGAGACAGGATTGTTTGGATCAGAGAACCTTTGAACAGTGACGTCTGTTTGCTGACCTGCTTCAGCTCTGAGGGATTAACAGTTGTGGAAAATCCCTCTTTTATGTCTCCATCACGTCACTATGACTCCAGCTTCACAGGTTCTTGTTCAGTCTTTATAGGAGGCTGTTGAAATGATTCAGAGTCAGTTTGTGTTTCTGTATATCCAAGAATCTTAAGTCAAAGTGTTCTGTCACTTCTCTGTAAAAAAGAAGAATCGTGAGAGTTTTGTTTTTGTATCAAGCAGCTAAAACAGGAACCCTGACTTCACTGATGATCTGTTTGTGTTTCATTTGCAGAGTCTCAGTCGGGAAAAAGCCTTTCAGTCTGACAACGAAGGGAACCAGGTGTTCAAAGGACACAGGTGAGTCCGCAGATAGAAGTTCGTTCAGGAAAGTTTCCTCCCGACTTTAAATATGATGAGTGTATCAGAGATGAGGCTCCATTGTAAATAGAGTCTGAGCAGCTCAGCTCCTCTTTGGTTTGGAGCGTCTGTCCAGTTTAACTGTGGCTTCATGCTGATTAACACCAGAAGAACCAGAAACCAGAACCTGGACTCACCGCTCGACTCGTCTGGCAGGAGTGGACCAAAGAGCAGAGCACCAACTGAACAGAACCACCGATAAGGGTTTGGGTGCAGGGCTAGGCAGGCAGTCCAGGACAAACAGCAGCTCACATCCTGAACTCTGCAGCACACAAATACAGGAACACAAACATCCACAGTCATGACAAATACATTCATCCATAAAAGTAGTGGACTTTGTCAGCATGTTTGGACATTTGATCTTCTTTGAAACAGTGCTGATCAATAACGGTGATCAGTCACATGGCAAATATTCACATCATGTACATGCTTCAGCTTAGAATCAGGTTCCACTTCTGGTCCAGTGATTGTAAATGACTCCAAAATGGTTCCACTGAAGGAGAACCACCTTCAGGTCCATCCAAATTCAGAAAGAACATCTTTTGGTCCTCAGACTGGTCCCAGTCCTGTGGTGGTTCTGATCCTCAAGAACCTGTTGACTTGTCTGCTTATTGATCAACATGGGGGAAGCTAACCGATCAGGATTCTGGACTCTGGTTCTCCTCAGGAACCTGGTGACGTGTCTCTCGGTGTCGATGGACGGGACGCTCCTGCTGTCCGGGTCACATGACGAGACGGTCCGGCTCTGGGATATCCAAAGCAAACAGAGTGTTCGCTGCCTCACGCACAAAGGTAAGCCCCGCCCCCTGGGACATCATCAGAGTTTACATCACACATCTTGTTTCAGATGGTCTGTCAAAGGTTTTCTAACCAACAGGGTAGTTAAACCCCCTGAACTCAGGTTCCTTCTCTGAGGCTCATGTTTCAACAAAAAGTCCTGCAGCTCTGTGGAACCACAACACAAAGGAGGACAGAGAACTCAGAGATATCTTCTGTCAGCAGGACTCAGAACGATGAAAACCATTAAAGAGCAACATCCATCCATCCATTATCTATACACCGCTTAATCCTCACTAGGGTCGCGGGGGGGCTGGAGTCTATCCCAGTCGACTTAGGGCGAAGGCAGGGGACACCCTGGACAGGTCGCCAGTCTATCACAGGACTACACTTAGAGACAGACAACCAAGCACACTCACATTCACACCTATGGACAATTTAGAATCACCAATTAACCTCAACATGTTTTTGGTCTGTGTGGGAGGAAGCCGGAGAACCCAGAGAGAACCCACGCTGCACGGGGAGAACAAGCAAACTCCACGCAGAAAGATTCCGGTGCCCCCACCGGGACGCGAACCAGCAACCTTCTTGCTGCGAGGCAACAGTGCTACCAATTGCGCCACCCTGCAGCCCTTTACAGAGGAACATTTCTTTGATAATTTATTTTGCAAAAATGTAAAAACTTGAACTCAACACATCCAACATGTTTCCACAGATGTTAAAATATTGGAAGGCTTCAGCGTGGAGGATTTCTCTCCCCTAACCAGTAGATTATCTCCAGACATGGACTGCATCATGCCTGATAGTCCACTAAACACTGATATAAACCCTGCTTTTCTTTGCTGTTGGCAGATGGTCGAGGTGTGGTTTGTTTCTTGTGTCTGGTCTTGATGTGTGGACGTGGTTTGAATCTGTCATCGTCTTGTTTCGACGTCCCTGGAGGTGAAGCTGAGTTTTCCTCCATGTTTGCTGTTGTCTCAGTGTCCTCTGAACACAGACGCCGTGTTTGTCTGTGTTGTATGAACACAGTGTAAATGTTGTGTCTGTGTTACGTCGTTGTGGTGTAATTCACGCTGAATCATGTCGTTCTTAGTGTTCCTGCGTCTCTGGAGGTGAAGGTGAGTTTAACCTCGGCGTCGCTGTTGGTTTATTAATGAGTCTTCTGGTCCTTCCGGCCTTCGTCTCTCCCGAGGAGCTTTTACTCTTCTGTCTCATTCATAATAAGTGATGGTGTGGCGGCTGACAGGAACACGAAGAAGAAACGCCCCGCCGTGATCATGACGGGCACTTTGTAATTAACCAAATCCTCTCTGCTCACTTCAAACGGACTGTCAGGAGGAGATAATCCCTCCTTTGGCTGGACGGACGGACTCTGGTCGTCCCCCGCCTCTGTCACGTTTTCAGACTCTTCCTGCAGCCGCCTGCCCACAATGAGCCAGACTGAGTGTTAAAAGAAAAAGCTTCATCCTCCATGACAGCAGCGCTTCAAACCGATTAGTCTCAGCAGAGCACATCCGGCTGTTGCACATTTATAAAGCAGAGGAGGCTCAGCTCTCACTCTGCATTTCTATCTGTTGTTTTAAATCACCACTTGATCGTCTGCAGATTAAAGCTCAAACAGAACCAACATGTTCGTCTGTTGTTTCAGATCTGAACCTGATTAGCTCGACACCAAAGCTCCTTTAATGTCGTTATACCAGAAAACATCAGCATGATGAAACGGCGTCTTTAAACCACCAGCTGCACATCAGAAACAAGCAGAGGGCATTGTGGGAGTTTAACAGCAACGGCACCATGACAGAGACTCTGAGGAGGTTCATGACCTCCAAACCAGAGGTCGTATGTGTAACACAAACTGGAATCAACAGAGTTCCTGGATCACAGTAACAGCGGGAATAGAGTTGACTGAGGAACAAAACAGGAGTCTGTACCATCACAAATGTCTACTGTGATCAATCTGTGTTATCAATTAATTGATTATTGATTGCAAAGATTGCAGTTAAGTGAAAACATTATTCTGTATTAGCATGACTAGCATCCTACTGCAAACTGTGCTCTCCTTAGGCCACCTGTGTGACAGTGGACATAAACTAAGGATCAACCTGAGGAAGTTCCAGAAAAATGACAGTAGCATGAGTTTAATGAACTAAATAACAGAACAGCTATTAGGTTTAGGTTTGATACATCAGTGAAAACACAAATAAGTCAACTGAAACAAAACCGGAATAGAAAAGTAAGAAGTAAAACTGGCAGTGATTTTGTTGTGATTCAGTGATGATCAGGCAGCTTTGTCCAACATTTAGTCAAAGAAATCCCCTCTGGAGCAACTATTGGAGTCTTCAAAAGGTTTTTAAGGAAAAGCCTTCAAACATTTTTCAAAGTCTAATGTGAATGATGTTTATTCAATGCAGAGGCTGTGAGAACAAACGGACAAAATCTCAAGATTTTTACTGACTAAACAACTTTCTGCAAGTTCTTATATACTCCTGCAAAGTCCTCACAAATTCTCCTCCTTCTCCTGGGAACCACAAACCATTCTATTAGAAAGACCATTCAGGCATTTCTGCCACCACTGTGTGTGAATTTATTCACATCTGGGAGTGTCTGATCTAATCGTGGTAGGTTTGCAACTACCAGCTTTAAAAAAATAAACAAACGTGGCAGTTTTAAGGCTTCGTTCCTTTCTTCTGTCCTCGTCATTCATGCACCCTTCATGAACTTGTCATTATATCTCGTCAACCTTGTCTTTACCTCTCATCAGCCTCGTCTTTATATCATCAACCTGGTCTTTATATCTCGTTGGCCCCATCTTTATCTCTCGTCAGCCTCGTCTTTATATCTTGCCAGCCTCGTCTTTATGTCGTCAGACTCGTCTTTATCTCTCGTCAACCTCGTCTTTATTGCTCATCAGCCTCGTCTTTAACTCTCGTCAGTCTCGTTGTTATCTCTCGTCAGCCTCATCCTTACATCTCGTCAGCTTCGTCTTTATCTCTCGTCAGTCTGGTCTTTATATCGTCAGCCTTGTCTTTATGTCTCGTCAGCCTCGTCCTTACATCTCGTCAGCCTTGTCTTTATCTCGTCAGCCTTGTCTTTATCTCGTCAGCCTCATCTTTATATCTCGTTAGCATCGTCAGCGTCATCCATGCATCTTGTCAGCCTCGTCTTTATATCTTGTCAGCCTCGTTATCTCTCATCAGCCTCGTCCTTGCATCTCGTCAGCCTCGTCTTTATCTCGTCAGCCTCTTGTTTATATCTCGTCAGCCTTGCTGTTATCTCTCGTCAGCCTCGTCCTTACATCTCGTCAGCCTTGTCTTTATTTCGTCAGCCTCGTTATATCTCATCAGCCTCGTTCTTACATCTTGTCAGCTCATGTCTCTCATCTTCAGACAATCTTTTATCCTGATTGCTGTACTGATTACAAGTTTTTTGAGAGTTGTAATTGCACAGGTTTACACAGGATTGTTCAGTTTGCACATGGATCTAATTTAAACATCATTAAAACATCATATTTTCCAGGTTATTATTTGTTTAGTTTAAAAATCCCACAACAATGTACTTCAATAAAATTCAACACAATACTGTAGGTGATGTTAAATAATGTTCCAGCTCATGTTAATATTATTGTTCTGTGTTCTGCAGAGTTCTGCTGTTTGATTCAGTGTCAGTTGGTTGAATTCATCTGCAGTTAATTTTACTTTATTCATTCATTATTAGAATTTCATAGTTGTGCTGCTGCTGAGAGTTCAGATTGACAGTTGCATGAATGTTTCATGACAGAATGTGGGTCAGTGTGTGGTTGTGTGTCTGACAATAAATCTCCAGTAAAACTCCAGTTTCCTTCAAACACAAACTGTTGGTTGTAGTGAAACAGAACTAGCTGCACTTTGATGAACCATTTGTAGTTTATTAATCTCGTTGAGTTTCGTCCTATCTCTTTGCTGTGATGCTGCTCAGCTGTGGATTTAAACTTAATAAAAAGGTTCAGTCAGAGTTCATGAGGAGCGACGTGAGAAGTGCAGATATGAATCCTATCTGCAGAGTTTCTGCTGCTTCAGGCTGTCGAGTCTCAACGTGTCAAACCGGCGAAGTTATTAAGAAACATCCGTCTGACAGCGGAGCGGTGCCGCTGCAGGCGTCAGAGCGAGACCTCTTCACTGCACCAATATCTCTGACACCATCAGGACTCGTTACCCCGAGAGACGCCTCCAGCTCCACCGTCCTTGAACGCATCACGCTGCAAGGAAGATAGTTCTGAGGACATGGAGACACCTGAATGCATCATGTTGTATTTAACTTTCTTCAAGACCTGTCCCTGTGGCGTCTGTGTGGTTGTATAGGTGTGTTGTACAGGTGTGTTGTACAGGTGTGCTCTCCCTCAGTATCTGCAGTGTGCTGGCAGCTCTTCAGCCTCCAGCTCTCCGTCCGTCTAATTTATGGCGTTGGACCACATTCAGACCATTAGTGTGATTCCAGCAGCAGCAGCCAAGCAGCCGATCAATATTAGTAATTGAGTGGGAGATAATTAGCCGGTTTCTATTAGCACAACAAGCAGCAAATATCCTCTGACTTTTCTGTTCAAACCATTACAGGCCATGTTTTTATCTACAGTTTCACTGCTGAAGCTTTTTCTTCCTGTTTATAGGAGTGAAGCTGGACATTAGGAAACATAAACTACAGGAATTATCTCTAAAGTAACCGATTCAAGCTCATCTCAGAAACTTCTTTAATTTGGTTTGATATTCCTTTGATGAGCAATTATACTGATCCATTAACATGGTCATTTATTTTCATTGGCGTGGGTTCTGATTTTGATGGTTCTGATAGACCTAATGATCCCACTGCACATTGTACCGTGTAAGAATGTGTATGTGACAAATAAAGCTTATCTTATCTGATCTTATCTGATAGTCTCTTTGGTTCTGATGGTCCTGTTGGTTCATGATGGACCTGATGGTCCCATTGGTTCTGATGGTCCTGTTGGTTCTGGTGGACGTTATGGTCCTGTTGGTTCTGATGGACCTGATGGTCCCATTGGTTCTGATGGTCCTGTTGGTTCTGGTGGACGTTATGGTCCTGTTGGTTCTGATGGACCTGATGGTCCCATTGGTTCTGATGGTCCTGTTGGTTCTGGTGGACGTTATGGTCCTGTTGGTTCATGATGGACCTGATGGGCCTTTTTTCGTCTGATGTTCTTGTTGGTCCTGATGGTCCTGTTGGCTCTGATGGTCTTGATGGTTCTGATGATACTGATGGTCCTGTTGGTTCTGATGATCTTGTTTGTTCTGATGGTCCAAATGGTTTTGATGGTCCTGATTGTCCTGTTGGTCCTTGTGAGGATTTGCTTCTGGACTCATAAGCAGTGAGTTCTTCTGTCTCTGTACTGAGTTTTCTGTTACATCTCCAGTCACATGAACTGAATATTGGATCAGTATTCATTTTGTAGGACCTTAAAGTGAGACCAGTGTAATTGTTGGACCAGTATCAATGTTGGACCAGTCTAATTCTTGGCTCAACACTTTATGCTTCATCGTCTCTCCGTTGATGTTCAGGTTTGTCCTCAACTGGCAGCTCGTCTCCACCTCTGTAAATTATTCATGGCTTGTCGCCGTGGTGACCTCAGCATCGTGTCATTGACCCGCTCTGATGCTAATGGAGGGGGCGTGTCCTCAGCCTTCAGCCTGGTTGCGTCCTCGTCCTGTTGTCTCTTCACGTTTCCACCTGAGTGGTCAGAGACTGTGAATGAGCAGCAGGACGAACCGACGGACCGAAACTGAGCTGAATCCAGACTGAACCTGACTCAAACTGAACTCTGAAGATTTCAATCAGAGGATGAGCTCTTTACATTTAATGACAGTTTTCCTGCAGCACCGCCTTCAGGACAAACTATGTATTTCCTGCAGGAGGTTCGAGTTTCAGTTTGAACTCAGAGTTTTCAGGATGCAACATGTTAAGCTCAAAGTTTTTCCGTTACTTTCAGTTTAGTAAGAAAATCTGTATTTTCAGGGTTTTTTTTAAGCCCAGAGTCGACTCCCTTCACCTATGAAGTCACCTGTTTTGGCTTAAGGTTTTCACTCCCTGCTCATTGTCTCCCAGGAGTCTCTGCAGGTTCATTTTTCATTTAGCAGCTGCAACTCTGATCAGCCGAGCAAGGCAGCATCCGGCTGAAGGTCTGAGTCCGCTGACGTTTACAGACCAGAGGAGGGTCTGTGGTTACCATGGTTACCACCCAGCGACCAAACTCCAGCTGAAGGTTCTTGTCTGGACTCGGTCCAGCAGGTTGGTCCCAGGTGGAGCCGACATGTTTCCAGATCAGGACTTCAGGGAGGGTTGAGGTGTTGCTGGAGCTCTGGGAGCTGATGGAGGCTACCTCTGATCAGGGTTTAGATTTTTAGAGCTGCAGAAGCTACGAAGATAAACTTAAGAATTAAATTTTCAATGTTTTTACTTCCTGTTTTTATGAACGTTGTGATCATAATATTCTCATGGTCTAGTTTGATCTCCCAAGGGTTTTCTGACACCAGTTTGGTTAAATGGAGGTAAGAACACATTCAAAGAGGTGAGAAGTTTGGTTCTGTAGGTTCTGTCAGCAGGTTCTTCACAGTCAGTCTGTTTTAATTATCAGACGTTTGTCAGTTCACTGGTGAGTGAAAAAACGCTTCAGTCATTACTGCAAACATCTCCATGTCCCGAGTGGTTTGTCATCTCACAGCCTCTCAAATTGATCCTTGAGGTAATCTGAGCAAAATTAATTTTGAAAATCCCCAGACAGGAGTCGGGAGTGACAGAAGGTTGAGGCTCGGCGCTGTCGGAGGGAAACCTCCTCCCCTGGAAGAGTGAAAACACAGGAATGAGCAGGAAGCGTTGAGGATTTGGGTGTTTTATGGAGGATTGAAGGGTGGAGGTTGCTGCTCTCAGAGGCAGTAAATCAGCTCCCACATGTTGTTTCCTCGCTGTGATTTGGAGCTTTTGTTGGCGTGAAATGAGTCTGGCAGAGCGTCGCCTCGTCGCCTCGGCTGCTGATTTACTGATTGAAGGCAGAGCAGAGAGACGCTCTGTCTTTGTGGCCTCCCTCTGATAAGCTGGAAATCAAGAGTTGTTTCTGGTGGAAGAATGAAAATGTTTTTGTGCAGAGATTGAAGTGGAGGCTGAGCAGATTAAAGCTGCTGTTGCTGCCTCACCTCCTGTTGGATTAAACAGGTCGCTGCTTTTATTGGTCGCTGCAGATTTATTCACATCTGGTTTTCTGAACTTCACCAACCTTCATGTTTGTTTATGATGAAGACTCAAAGCTCTGCAGCTGGTGGTGTTCTGGTGGACTCATTTCATAAACCATAGAGTGCTTTCACATATTTAAACAACATTCATTCATCTTCTGGATCAGATTCTGACCGTGCCAACATTGGACCGGATCGATCTATTGGTGTTGACGAAGAGTTAATGAGTCTGCAGGCAGGTTTTTACAAACAGTCTCAGAATAAAGACCAAGATCAGTTTCAATTAGAGTTACAATCATTTTCACTGATTAATCTGTTGTTTATTTTCTGGATCAGTCCATCAGCTGTTTGGTCTCTAAACTGATGTGGATCAGAGTTTCCTCCAGTGCCTCGTTTGTCCAAAGATCTTCAGTTTACTGTCACAGAGGAAAGAAACTATTTGGGGCAGCGTTAGGGTTACCCTCAAACAGAAGTGTGATGAGAAGGTTGATGGTTGCCATGGTTACAAACAGAGAGGATGATGGGATTGCAGCTGTTTTTAGGTCATGGCGGTTACGTTTGTGTTCACACTGCTGCTGGAACGTCCAGTCATCTGTCTGAACCATTTTTACATTAATTACAGAACCTGAGAGATAGAACCCTGGAGGCAGTGGAAACTAAGAGATAGAACCCTGGTGGCAGTGGAACCTGAGAGCTGGAACCCTGGAGGCAGTGGAACCTGAGA
>NW_007578778.1:84260-97451 GCF_000690725.1 Stegastes partitus
GTGGAACCTGAGAGATAGAACCCTGGAGGCTGTGGAACCTGAGAGATAGAATCCTGGAGGCTGTGGAACCTGAGAGATAGAACCCTGGAGGCAGCGGAACCTGAGAGATAGAACCCTGGAGGCTGTACAGGGCTCCAGACTAACTCTTCCAATGGTAGCTCTGATGTCTTGGTGGATCACACCAGCTAATGATTTGGTCCCTTATATTGGTTCAGCATTACCACAGCTATTAATCCACTTAATCCACTTAGTTATGTTGCTATGATCTTCAGTGATACAAGACTTGATATTTGTAAAATATTTTAATCTGAAAATATATTTATTTTGTCAGCAGTCCTCTTCTGATATCACTCATTAACTGGACACAGGCTAAACACTTGCTGAACATGTGTGTGAGCTGATGCTACATTTTACCGATGTTCCCTAAACACCTCACACGCTGCTCCGGTAGATGCTACCAGGTGGCAGCAGTGCAGCGTCTCTGACAGGTGGGACACCAAACATTTGTTGGGACATTTGTTTGTTCTACACAAATTTGCCCAAGTTGAAAAGTTTCCTATGAGCAGAGTTTTTCATTAACAGACTTTTCTACAAGCTGAACCCATTTTAAATGTCCAAACAACTGGCCGTCATCTTTGTGTGGTGTGATGGCTGTTAAAATGTGAACCTTCAGATTGAATGCGGGGCTACTTTTTATTCCTGACTGACTCAGTTGAGATCTGTCTGCCTGCACCTGAACACATCACCAGATGTGTCAGACCTCTCCCTCTCTCAACAGCGAAACTGACTGTTTTACTGTCAGAAAGAGAGAGACTGAGTCAACGAGGGAGGAATATGACTATTTTCAATCACAGTAACTGGAGCAGCAGCTACCTGTGCCAACGGAAGGAACCAGAACAGCCTAATGATCATCGTTCACTCGCATGCGACCACATGAAGTTTTAACTCGCACACTTGCAGAAAAAGGTTATATATGTGACCATTGCGGTCGCAGTCTGGAACCCTGCTGTGGAACCTGAACGATAGAATCATGGAGTTTGAAAATTTACAAAAAAAAATAAAAAAAATTGATTAATCAAATGAGGAGAACAGCTTGTAGAGACCCAGAAGGTCTGGGCCCAGGGATGGGTGCTGACTGACTCTGACCCTGGTTTGGGTTTTTAACTTTGCACGTATTTAGCTTGTAACACTGGGACAGAATACTTCATCATAAAAATGCACCTTAAACTTTGACTGTTGCAGTCTGAAGTCTGATATCAGTGCCGTCTGTTTGTTATTCTGGCATGCGACACTGATGTTTGTGATGTAACTCTGCAAAGGATTGTGGGTCAGAACGACCAGAAGAACATGTTGGCTGCAAACTGCAGAATCTGTTCACTCCCAGGTACTGAAAGCTGCTGACCCTCTACACAGGTGATCCATTTGCCCTCAGTGTGGTTCCTCTGCTGGTTCTCCAAGAGTCCATGATCAGCTGCTTGGTTCTGGTCCAGCAGTAGGTTGTTGTTGTTCTGGCACTGTGAGGCTCTCAGCCTCTTCACTGGTTCTGATGATCCAACTACAACCGGGTTGGCTGCGCATTCGTAATTCTGTTTGTACGGGGAGCAGAGAACTAGGGACAGTAGCCCTTCCTGACCTCCTGGGTTCTGAGCAGAACCCATGTAAGGTCACAAGTTTCATGTTCAGGTGCACATCACAGACGTCCACCTGTTGACTCGGTTCTGGACTTGTTGGACTCCTGAGTTTTCCAGCAGAGAGAATAAAGTCATTTGAGACACTCAGATTGCAGCAGCTTTAATATTTCACAGTGGAATCAGAAGTAGAGCAGTTTTAATATTTTACACTGAAATCATTTACAGACCGTTATAACATCCTCCAGTCACTGAGGGTCCACTGGGAACGCTGCTGTTTGATCCGTCTTTGTCGTCATGTTTCACTAACGAGGTTTCCGAGTTCTGATTCTGGTTTAGTGACAAAACTGATCCGGATGTCGCAGATAAAATGAAGAGTTATGATAAGTGAGTATAACGATGACTTGGGCCCAGCAGAACTGACAGAACCAGGAAACCATTAAAATTTGGTTATTTTGTTGGGCTGGACCCAAATATCCGAATATGTGGTCGTCGTGGTATCCGGATAGCAATTTTGATATTCGAACATTCGCCCTTAGCTGGACTTCTTGTTCCACCTTCAACAGGCTTCTTCAGTTCTGAGGTTTATTCAGGGTTTATTCTACGTTCATCCCTGTTTAACCGCTACGGAACCGTCAGTGCCAGCGGCAGACTTCAGAAAGTCTTGCTGACATCAGGCGGCTCTCGATGGCTACTATGAGCGCCGGCTGCCTTCACAGATGTCAAACCAAGACGCTCACATCTCCGAAATCATCAGAGCAAAATTTTAAGCGGGCTTTATCGTGATAAAATGACCACATATTTGACATTTATACCACTACTTTCTCACCTAAAATAATCATAACACTACAGTTTGTGTCACAATAACAATAGTACTTACAAAAAAGCTTGTGTTACCGTTGAAAGTTTTCCCCTCGCGTGAAATGCATTCTGGGATACTTGTCTGAAGTTAACAAAAGTCCGGTCTGATGCAGACTTGATAATATGGGCGGAGCGAGAACACATCCGGGCATTTTATCCGTACTTGGTCAGATGCGTACTTAGAATTGGGGCAGTACTTCTTCAAGTCCGCAAGAACGCGAGTACGGACAAGTACGCATATTGAGACACGGCTTCTGTCATGGTCCCGTTGCTGCTAAACTCCCACAATGCTCTCTGCTGCCAACATGAACTGTAGTCTGAGTGACGCCTCCTCTGGTCTTGACAGGATTAAACCAGAAGAGGCTCCACCTGCTGGAACAACCAGGTACTACAGCTGATCTATGGTAAAGAATACAAGTTTTCTCCATCTGTTGGAGTCTCAGTACATAGTATGTTCTACCAGAGCTTTACGACAAGGTTCCACCTACAGAACATGAATGAACAGACCAGATCAGCTGTCAAACATAAACCCTGGACTGATATTAACATCTGTAATGTTCTTGCTGTGTGTATTGTCAGGTAAATGGTATCACATTGAACTGTGGTAACAAGGGATGGACTCTTTCTTTCCCCTTACAGAGAATCTAAAAAAGTAGGATTAGTTTGTTGGTCTTTCCTGAGTTTTCCTGGGTTTCCTGAGGTTGCCGGCTCGCTCTCCTGTCAGACTGTGATGTGATGAAAGTTTGATGGTCAGTTTTTCACTCAGCCTTCAGCTCGCCTCTTCATGTTGCCGCTGAAATGTTCAGCTGAATACCAACTACACCTCAAACCGACTGAGGAATCCTCACATCAGATGAACAATGTTTCTGTCAGGTTTCAGTGTTCAGAAGCTGCAGGATAATTAACGTTTTATTAGCTGTAAGTCGCAGGAGGCCAACGAGAGCCGTGTGCCAGTGGCGTAAAAAAAGAAAGAAATATCTTATTGATACCAAATGCTGTAAAATAAGAGCCCAAGTGTGTTTTATCAGAAAAAAATTAGGCTTTATGTCAGTGTCCACAAAAACTCTAAAGTTTGAATCAATCAAAGACGAAAGCAGATTAAAACTTGGAGACGTTTCTGCATGACGACGAGTCCAACTCCACAGCATCCGGTGAAGCAGCTACATGTGACTTTAAACTGCTGATCCATGAACCTTATTCACCAACCGGCACCGTCTGGAGCCTTTAGCCTAGCATGGATCCCGGCTCTCTTCCTCCTCCTTTGTTTACATTCGTACTGCTTGCACTTCCCTCTCTCTCGGGTAACTGCTGCTTGTTGTAAACAAGTCAAACTTGGACATGGAGATGACGAAGAGTTAAGATAGCTGACGACCGTACAGCGGTAAGATCACTCACTCTGCCGTACAGTCTGAAACCAAAACAGGCATAGAGCCTCACTCAGACAGGTTTGCAGAGAACTACAGAAAAACGCTGTTGTGAAGTTATACAAATACCAAAGGACAAGTATTGTAAAATGTTCTGCCTGTGATTCATATCTTTGTTGTTGTAAGCATTAAGGGACCAAAAAAAGCTATTTTATTCATTATATATTCTTTTAAATTATTCGGTCGATTAATCACTTATCAAAATTTTTTAATTTTTTTTCCCCAAATATCGGAATCGGCATCGGCCTCAAAAAATCTATCAATCTAATAATCAGTCAAAGCTGACCCTCTGTGTGCTGTTTAATTTCAACAGACATCAACGACAGATTTTTATGTTCACATATCGATGCACAACCAAAGTTGTTGATGTTCTCAGGCTGGAAGGCGACAGAACTGTTGTTAGAGAGTTTGGACTCCACTGAGCCACATCGGGACTGTTACCGTCCTCAGTCCTCAACAGAAAGAGAGAGCGAAGCGGGTCATCGCGTGGTTGCAGAGTAACCAGGGAAACTTCTAAAAGGCCTCAAGAGTTCATCATCAGGAGACACTGAGCACCGTTACTCAAAAGCACAGTTGAGCTGCAAGGAGGAGGAAAAACTCTGATGCCCGTCTGCAGGTTGATAAAGTTCACAGACAGAAAACTTCTGGAAAAACTTTCTGTGGATGGCAAGATGAAAATAAAAAGAAGCGGGAACAATAGGGTCCTTGCCCTTCGGGCAAGGACCCCTGCTTGCTGCAGCAAGTAGGGGTCCTCGGACCCTAATAAAGTCAAAGACCTTCATCCAATAGAATGTGGAGTCAGCAAACAGTTGATGGAGAAACATCTCAGAGGTGAAGCTGTTTGTAGAAGGGCTGATGTTCAGGACAGTTACTGGAAAGTTCAGCTGCTAAAACTGAAACTGAAAGCAAAAGTTCAATTACCTACATCACTCATGGATACAGTTGAAACCAGAAGTTTACATCCACTGTATAAAAGACATAAACCTTTTTTTTCCTCACTGACATTACATCAGACCAAACTTCTCCTGTTTCAGATCAGTCAGGATTACCAACATTATTACTATTTTCTAAACGCCAGAATAATGAGAGAGAATTTTTTAGAGAATGTTTTATGACTTTCTTCAAAGTCAGAAGTTTACATATACACATCTATAAGTTCTTCCAGAAGCTTTCTGTCTGTGAACTTTATCAACCTGCAAATGTGTTCAGTCTGGTTTCATGTCAGTGAGGGAAAAAAAGTTATTTGTCTTTTTATACAGTGGACGTAAACTTCTGGTTTCAACTGTATATAATATCAGATGTCAACAAATAAATATGTTTTCCTCAACAATTTTATTTGGTTCTATTTTTCCGGTCTTTATTTTATATGAAAATCTGCTGATATTTTAGCTCCTATTTATGCAGAAATATGGAAAACACTGAAAGGTTCACAGACTGCCAGCTCCGATGTATGACCAACATTGAGATGAAATTAAGACCAAGTCGTCTGCAGGTGGCACGGTGGTTGCCTCGCAGCTACAAGGTCACCGGTTTGCGTCCCGCTGAAGATCTTTCTGCGTGGAGTCTCCGTGTTCTCCCCGTGCAGTGTGGGTTCTCTCTGGGTTCTCCGGCTTCCTCCCACAGTTCAGAAACATGCTGAGGTTAATTGGTGATTCTAAATTGTCCATAGTGTGAGTGTGCTTGGTTGTCTGTCTCTAAGTGTAGCCCTGTGGTAGACTGGTGACCTGTCCAGGTGAACCTGCCTTCACCCTGAGTCAGCTGGGATAGGCTCCGCCCCCTGCGACCCAAGTGAGGATTAAGATGTAGAGGTGATGGATGGATAGTTTGAGTTCATTGAGTTTACTGTAGGAATGCACAATTTAAACACGTTCCTTAACCTTCAGTTTGCAGCCATATTAATTAGAAGTCGACTAATCAGTAACACTGGATTAAACCTTCAGTGTAAGTCCCTGATACAGTAACATAATGTGTACGATTTCAACTATTTATATCGTGTAGTGTTGGTTCGACTCAGTTATTCAGCCATTGGTGTAAAGAGACTTTTTATTAGCCCAGTTCTGCTCAAATCAACAGAGTTCTGTTTGGAGGTCATGAACCTCCTCAGAGTCTCTGTCATGGTCCTGTTGCTGCTAAACTCCCACAATGCTCTCTGCTGCCACCATGAACTGTAGTCCAAGTGACGCCTCCTCTGGTCTCTACAGGATTAAACAGGAAGAGGCGCCACCTGGTGGAACAACCAGGTACTACAGCTGGTCTATGATACATTTACTGACATCATGACCTTCATCTGCTGCCTTTCAGCTAATATCTCTTATTGGTGAAATTATTAACAACATTAAATCAATTAATTCATTAACACCTCTGCTCAACTGACGTTTGAGCAAACACTGAACTCAGAGCAACAGAGCACAAAGAATCACTGACATGTGAACATTAAAGCACATTCATATAATAGAGGAACTAAAACAATAAAGCATGAGACAGTTTAGAGGTTAAAGGACCTGAACTAAGTGAAAGTGCCAGTTCACAGTCAGTTGATGCAGGATTTGTTGTAATAGAGGTCAGATGAGCTGTTGTTGTGCAGAGATTGTTAAAAGGTTTTCTGTTGTGATTTCACAATGTAGATCATCACAGTTTGGATATTTGTTTGTTCTCGTGTTGAACATGAAGCTGACGGCTGTCATCCTTCGTGCTTTTTTATAAACAATGAACATCATGATGCAAACACGTAGAAATGTGTCTTTGTTTGGAAACAGCAGGACCATGAAAACATTTCAGGTGTTTTTCTGGTCAAACTGAATCATGAGTAAAAAGGTGCTTCTTCTCAGCATTGTTTCCAGACCGGCTCAAGTCGGTGGTTTGACAGGAAGCTGAGTGATCCAGATGGCCGTTAGACCGCTAAGCGAATCACAGCTGTCCGTCCAATCAGAGTTTGCGGATGATTTACAGTGTGTTTGTGGAAGACTGACAGTAATGGACCAATCACAGATCAACTGTCAGGTTCAAGAGTTGAAGAGCCCCATAAAAGAGTAAAGTGAAGGACTGCTGCAGCTTTCAGAGCGCCGTTGTTTTTAACCCCGAGGCTGAAAACATGAACTTTATTATGAACATGAGCAGGAGGGAGGAGCTGGAATAAAGAGTTTGACTGAAGCTGGACGTCTGCAGTTTACACGATAGAGGACTTTTTCCTTGCTTTCATCAGAACTAAACAAAACCATGACAGAAACAAAGAGCTCCAGCAGGCTGAGCTCTGGATGAAGCAGGATCTTCAGGTTTGACTGACAGTGGTTCATTTCTTACATCATCATGGCAACTGATGCTGAAGACCTGACGAGCAGGTGATGCTCCTGATGACAGATCGAGTCTTGACAGACAGCATCAGGCATCATTCCTGCGGAGCTCAGTGTCAGATAGTGAGAGAAGCTCTGAGGACATTTCGTTGTTCTATCGGCCTTTAAATATGTCGATATCATCCTAAAACAGGCAGATTCAACACTGAACCTTGTCCTTGTTGACTTTCTAAGCTCTGCAGTGAGTGGACTTATCGGTCTGAAGGATGTTTTGTTCTTTACTTGCTTTAACAGCAGCTGAAAGAATAAAACAGTCTGACCCTCGATGAGAACATCCCAGTGATGTGAGATCACGGAATCCATCGTCCACATCACCATTGAACCTTTTATTATTGACCCTTCAAACAATCTGTCTTTATGAGCAGATAAACGACTTCGTCTGTAGTTTTGTTGCACAGTCTTGTGCTGATAAATACACTGAATGTAGAACCAGAAACCTCCATCACATTCATATGAAACCTTCTCAGTTTGTTTCCTTCTTGACTGGATATTTTAAACTAATCATGTTGGTTTATAGTTTGTTCTTTTGCTGACAAATATATAAAGTTACAGATTTCTGTGTGATAAGAGAGTCTGTCTACGTGGCGTGTTCAGGTGTAGATTTATTGAAATAATGGTGAATAAACGATGTGGCCGAAACTGTTTGACACAAACGTCTTCGTATGTTTGGATCGATCAGTTTGATCAGTTCAATGATCAGCAGAGAAACTTTGCTTCTCTGATTCTAAGACGAAGGTACCAGCTTGTTTTCATGAATCTTTAATTACAACTCCCAGTGTGTGTTTCTGCTTGACCATCCAATCACAGCATCAGATTCTGTCATGTGATTAAATCAATCTGACAGACTTCAGCAGCTGTGGAGGTAAAGGTTCACACACCTGTGTCTCTATGGCGACAGGATCATGGCAGTTGTAGTTTTAGACCTCTCTGCAGAAATTATATGTTAAAGCTGAAATAATTCAAACCTGCATCATTCAGATGACTTCCTGAAGCGTCACACCAACATTTACCTGAACAGGTGTAGCCCTGTGACATCACCTCTGTCTGTGTGTTCAGGTCCGGTGATGAACGCCGTCATCATGGCAGCTCCGGCCAACATGTTCCTGCCCGACAGTCGGCCCACCGTCCCGCTACCGCGCTTCAACCGACACCTGCACGCCTCCGAAGGCGACGGCGGAGAGTCGGGGGAGGTGTGCGTCCGCCTTGGCCTCCACGTACAGGTGAGTCCGCAGGTGAAGTCCCACCTCTCAGGAGACCTCCACCTGTCACTGAGTGGCATTAACTCACACCGATTTCTATTGTCGACCGCTAAAACTGAAATAATTCTAAAGGCATGAACGCGGCGCTCTGATTGGTTGTTCAAACACACACACCGTCAAGTTATTTTGTTCATGTTAATGAGGAGACAGAATCTGATAGTTTAATTTTAGTTTGTCAACACTCTGTAATAAAGTTTGTGTTGTTTCCTGGATCATTAGCAATTTCTGGTTTCAGAAAAAAACATCAGCTGTAGCAGTCCTGCATTTCTTCTGCAGCCTGTGGGGGGCGCTCACATGCCACAGTGTTCGTCTGCTTCCTTGTGTTTAGGAGTTACACCCAGAATGGAGACCTTTGTATTTTTTAAATGTTTTTTAAAGTTGTGTTGAAATGAAACTCAGGATGTTTGTTTGGTTTTATTCTGGCGGCGTTTCAGGAGGAAGAGGAAACATACCTGCAGAAAGCTGATCGGCTTAACTCCTTAATGAACGCTGTGACTGACAAGGTGAGAGGGGGCGGGGCTTCATACCTCCTTCAGCTGTAATTGATTGGTGTCCAGCAGGTGAGGCAGGAGGTCAGACACCAGTGACTACATGCATTAAACCAGTTAATGTGGTTCCACTCTGGCTAAACTCCAGTTAAACTCCAGTTAAACTGGAGTTTGTCTAGACTGAAGCTGGATGATTGCGGACAGTTTGAGCCGCAGGAAGTGAAAGCTCCATTTTTATGAGCTCAGAATGATGTTTCCAAAGTGATTTAGGTTGTTTGACTCGTCCACTGAGCTGCAGCTGTTTGTTCAGTCTGATCGTTGTTAGCGATCGACGATGAACGTCAGCTGCAGGAACAACAACCAAAGTGTCTGAGGATTCAGAACGTAAAATGCTCGACTTGTTGCTGTTCTTTAACCTAAGACGTGAGACTCACTGATATTTCTGATGTGTTTGTTGTTTCAGTCAGTGTTCGGTGACGGTGAAAACACGAAGGTTCGAGTTGCAGAACTCGAAGAGGAAGTTCAGACTCTGAAGAAAGTCAACAAAGATCTGTACGACTTCTCCAGCCAGCTGCTCACAAAACCCACATAGACACACAATGTACACACAGCAACAACACACACACACACACACACACATTTCAACAAACACACACACATTTAAACAAACGCACAAACATGTAAACACACTGATGATTTGTTTTTGATACAAAATAAAAGTCTTTTTTTTTTTTAGAAGTTGAGTTTCTGTGTTTGTAGCTACGACTGTTTATTTCTAACTTCAACCACCAATAACCAGCCGCCAACAAACGCTTAACTAGTGCCAAGTTAACAGATCAAGGTTAACTAATCACAGGCCCCAATAACCAATAACCAGCGGCTAGCAAACGCTTAACTAGCGCTAAGTTAGCAAATCAAGGTTAACTAATCACGGGCCCCGACAGCTGACCTTAACTAACAGCTGAACTAACCACAGCTAGCTTTAACTAATTCTAACTAGTCTAACCGTTATCAAACCTATAATTGTTTACTGGGACTGTAATGACTGTAATCAGATTACTTTTCAAGGTGACCAGATTACAGTTAGTGACTAATACTATTGGTCAGGGATCAATACTGGATTCAGACTGATGCTTGCTATAAAATGAATGAACTGAAATGACCCTGACTGCACATAATCGGATTACTCTCTTCAATGTAATCTGATTACTCATTCAGTGTAATCAGATTACTCTGTTCAGTGTGATCTAATGTGTAAGAGCTGTGTGATGTCTGAGTGAACATGAGGCCTTTATTCTGAAGGAGCTGGACTCGACCTCAGTTGACCCTGTTCAGCTCAGAGGTCAAAGGTCAAGACGGGTTCACTGGAATCAGCTTAGCCTCTCTGTTATTTACAGCTTTTAGAAACAAGTTCTCTGTATGTTTACAGTTTCATTTCTGTGATTATACGCTCAGATTATTAATGAGGCTTCCTCTGGGAATTCAGGTGTTTGTTTATTTCATGTTGTTAGTATTTGATGCTGCAGCTTAAAGACAGTAAAGCGTTGAATTAATCAGTGGGATGAACTAAAAGCTGCAGCGGTGTTTCTTCACAGCGACAGGTGTTCAGACCTGCAACTAAAAATAACAACTGGAAACGGATGAAAACATTAGAAATATTAAAACCTGGATTTAAGTCAGATTAGAGGCAGAAATCTGAATGAATGAAACTGTTGGTGCCACAAAAATACAAATGAACTTTCACATCCTGCTGCTGCCACAAGTGTCCTCACCACGATCAGAGCAGCTGGTTAACAACAGAAGATTATTTAATTTTGTCCTCAAATCTAAAGCGAGCATCTTTCTGAGAAGCAAACAGATGAAATGAATTTTTCAAGATGTTTCTTAAACCTGCAGGTGAAATTCAGGAACCTGTTAAATGACGTGAACGTTATTGAGATGAATCCTGGAGGAGCTAAACCCTCACCCTGAAACATGTTTCACATTTAGACTGCAGCTGATTGGAGCTTTGTGTGTAAATCCGTCAAAATGAAGCCTGCTTTAACATCATGTAAATGTGACATTTTAAATGTAAAAATAATAAATGTCATGTTTGTTGAAATATGCAGCAGATTGTCTTCAGGTTACACTGAAGAATTAAAATCAGATAGTTTTCTATAATGAGCTCAGTTTGACCTTCAGGATGTTACACAACATTTTAGATTTAACAGTAATGATGATCATGGTCACATGACTGCTTCATTCTGATTGGCTGACTGTGGAAACGATGAGCTTCTGGCTGAAATAATGACTGATTCTAAATGATGACAAACAGGTGAAACCAGTGCAGATCCAGATCTGAAACAAAGACGTGAGGATCACATTGAATTATTGATCGACTGATGAACTGATTATACAAAGTTTGTTTTCCTGCAGCTGTTTATTAAACTGGCCAACATGCGGAACTAAACCAGAACTCAGCTGGATTAACAGAAAGTACAAACAAAAAGGAAAATTTCACCTTTACAGTCATATTTAAACAAGCAAACGTTCAGAGCCAGCTTAGTCTTCGTCGTCGTCACAGGCGAGTAGACGACTAAACGAACTGACAGCAGAGGTTCAGGCGTCCTCACTTGGGCAGCAGCTTCCTCATTAAGTCGAGTGTCTGTCTGCTGCTAGTCGATCCCGGTCATTTGGGTTAATTCCACATTTCAACAAGGAGTGTTTTAATGAGTTTGTATGTCTTTTCTTTGGAGCACCAACTGGTCTAGTACCAGTAGAGCTGGTAGAGCTGTGAATATAGTCCAGCTGGTCCAGGTAAATCTGCTTTGAGCAACAGTTTGAACAGATGTGATGTTCTTCAGTTAAAACAGGAAGTCCACTCTCTGCCTCAGCTCCTCTTCATCTGCATGTTTGAGGTTTTGTTTCTCGTTTTAAATCCTTACATTTCATCCCATCACACAACCTCCATTTCTTCTTTCTGAGACTTTTCTTGGTTTCTTCCAGAGAATCTTTTTTTTTTAAAGATTAGATTTTGCAGAGGAAACCTGCAGATTGGCTGGAGAGGCTTCTTCTCTGAGCAGTAGCTGCTGTAATATTAAACACGTTTCATTTTTAAGTTCATCAGAACTCAAAGTGTGAAAAACTTCCAGAATCTCCTGGCTGCTCTGAACAGCTTCACATGGACACGTCGTAGTTTTAGTCGGTTCACTGTTTTTCTTTAAATGTCACAGGACTGCTTTTAAAATTCTGCCCACAGCCTCGACTGCGTCGAACCAGCAGGATGAGTTGGGTCAGCGCCGATTTGCCTGCAGTCAGGTGACTCCACAGCAGGTTTGGAAATGTCACAGCCGCTTTAATCAGCAGATCATATAGTTTATTCAGTGTTTTCTGGTGGAAAAGCTGCTCTGAGATCAGCAGAGGCCCCGCAGCTCGCAGTCCTCGACCTGATCGCTGATCCTGGATTAGGTTTCCGTCACACCAGTGGCTCGGTGACCCCTGAACGATCCTCCAGCTGTTCTGCTTCAGATGAAACCATCAGTCCTTCGCTGAACATCTCAGCAGCTGAAAGCAGCAGGATGAAGGCATCGGTGTTGCCTTCAGTCTTCTTAAACAGTCATGTAGCTGTTAAACTTCTTTCTGAGGACTCAGTTACAAACATGTGAACTCCCAGCATGCACTCTGCTGTAGCGCCGCCGCTGTGCAGACACAGATTTCAGCTCCTTCAGACTCTCGTTCACTTGGTGAGACGACAGAATTTCCGTTCCAGATGCAAGAGATATGAGGGCATCCTGTGCTGAATCAGTCCATTCTCCTCCTCGGGTCGCACTGCCCCGAGTCTCGCCTCTCAGGCTCCCAACAAGCCGACCAGCCTCTGTGGTGCCACTCATCTAGGCTGAAGAGTCGAGCTGAATGATATCAGAGATAAAGTGGTGAAGATAAACAACAGCATCTGTCACAAAACATCCACAAAGGAAACTGAAGTGATGCAGAAGCTTCAAATACAGAAACCGTTAACGGCAGCACAAACGCAGCAACCACTGAGTAGGAGAGGAAAGGTCCGAACGAAGTCCAGGTTCTGTTAAAGGAGGACATGGTGCTGGATGGGAACCTCTAAAAACCAAACTGGACCAGCAAGCTACACAGAAGAAGATTCCTGTGTTGATTCTCCAAGACATGCTGACGTTCACAGGTGATGGAGG
>NW_007578778.1:99001-109209 GCF_000690725.1 Stegastes partitus
TAGGTGTGAATGTGGGTGTGCTTGGTTGTCTGTCTCTAAACTAATAGAGACGAACATTTGGAGAAGAAATGTGGTTTTAGCATCTGGCGAGGAGAAACTTTAACTTGTAGATATTTTTTGCTAGTTCACCTTGATGACAATAAGTCGATGTCCTGCATGTTTTGTACGGTTCTTCAGCAGAACATCAAGTTGATCAACTGTTGTAACTTTACCTGAAAATCAACAGAACATCGAACTCCTGAAGGCAATGAAACGCATGTTAGTGAAGGAATGAAAAGACTCAGTATTTGAACCAAAACCTGAAAAGTCTGATTCTGAATTGAAGTAAAATCCCTGAAGCTTTGGAGTCAGCCACTCTGGATAAAAACCTGAAGATGTGACTTCTTTGGCCCGATTGAAACACAGGAGACCTGAAAAATCACCATATTTAAATAAAAACCCGACTCTTATTAGGAAATGACATTTAGTGTAAAAGCAGCTAAAACATTGGGGGGGATCTGAAATCTGATGCGAATGTTGAGCTGATTTCAGGTCAGTTTGTTCCAACACATCAAACAGTTTGATTTTATTTTCTGTTGATTGTTGCTGTTCCACTTTTCTCGGAGAGATTTGGTTCAGATGGAATATTTACTGGCTGCCATGTTATGTAAGAGCTCTCAGCTGTGATGTTCGAAGGATGACGAATCAAAACCTCACGGAGTCAAAATGAGCTGGATTCTCCTCAGAAAGCCTCAACAGAAATGTTCTGCAGGATTCAGTCTGCAGCGACCCAGTCGTCCTTCACAGCTGAACAGGAACCGAAGCAGCAGGTGATTCTTTAACCCGAACAACTCCCAGTTCATACCGAGCCTCTGAACAGGCTCAGCCCCGCTGTAGTTCTGCTATTCAGCAGCCTCCTGCTTTGACCTGCAGGTTCCCCTCCTGCCTCCTCCTCCTCTTCTTCATCTCATCGTTTCCCTCTCTTCCTCCTTTCCCCTTCCCTCACCTCTTTCTCCTCCACTTCTCATCCTCCTCCTCTCTCCTCTTTTTCCCTCCTCCTCTTCCTTTCCTCTTCCTCCTGCTTCTCCTCTTCCTCATCTCCTCTTTTTCTCCTCCTCCTCTTCTTCCTCTTCATTTTCTCTTCCTCCTCCAATTCTCACCCTCCTCCTCTTCCTCCTTCTTCTCATCCTCCTCATCTCCTCTTCCTCCCCCTGATCTCCTTACTCCTTCTTCTTCCTCCTCAAATTCTCACCTCCTCTTCCTCTCTCCTCTTTTCCTCCTCCTCCTCTTCCTCCTCCTTCTCTTCCTCTTTTTTGCTTCATCCTCTTCCTCATCTCCTCTTCCTCCCCGATCTCCTTTCTCCTCTTCTTCTTCCTCCTCCTCCTTTCCTCTTCCTTCGCCTCTTCCTCCTCCAATCCTCCTCCTCCTCTTCTTCCTCTCTCCTCTTTTCCTCCTCCTCCTCTTCTTCCTCTTCCTCCTCCCCTTCTCATCCACCTCCTCTTCCTCTCTCCTCTTTTCCTCCTCCTCCTCCTCCTCCTCTTCTTCCTCTTCCTCCTTCTACTCCTCCTCCTCCACCTCCTCCTCCTCCGTCAGTCTCCTCTCGGCAGCGGGAGCAGCAGCAGTGTTGTCGGCAGCAGTTCTCGGTGTTTCTCGGTGCGGAGCGGCAGAGAGGCGGCAGAGAGCGGCGGCGGAGCGGCAGAGCGATGCTGAGAGCGCGGCAGGATGTCTTCCTCCTCTTCCTCGTCCTGGATCCGGACTCTCCGAGCCTTCCTCCTCCTCCTGCTCCTCCGGCTCCTGCTCCTTCCGCCGTGCCAACTTCACCCGCAGCCGTGCCACCTCCTGGCGCAGATCGGACACACGGTGCGCGTCGGTGCGCTCCTGCCGGCGCAGCGGGCGGCTCGCGTACAGGTCCAGGCGGCTCTGAGCCGCGCGGCGGCGGCGCTGAGTCGAGAGCGCGACCCGGAGCGGGACCCGGAGCGGGACCGGGTCAACCACCTGCCCTACAACCTGAGCCTGGAGCTGGTGTCCCGGCCGCTGGCCGCCGCCGACCCGGAGTCGCTGCTCCGCGGCGTGTGCCAGGGCGTGGCGGTGCAGGGAGTGTCGGCGGTGCTCGCCTTCCCGCAGAGCCGCGACGAGCTGCTACAGGTGGACCTGATGGCGTCCTTCTTGGAGATCCCGTTCCTCAGCGTCGTGGAGCACGGGGAGCCGCTGCGCACGCAGGTGAGTCTCCGTGCACCTGGACCCGGGCCCGCACGTGCGCTCCGAGGGCGCACACGCTGTTCTGTCGGTCCGCTCGGTCCGGGTTCGGGTCGGTTTCGGCTTTGATCGTTTGACCTTGACCCGTTTGGTGTCTGGAGGTTTGTGAGAGGAGCGCGTGCAGCCGCACACAGATTCAGCGCGAGGACGCTATTTGTTTGTTCGCTTGTTTGTTTGTTTGTTTGTTTGCTTGCTTGCTTGCTGTTAAAAGTTTCGGATTCGGTTCGACGGCTCTGAGTTTAATCCGCAGAAACTGAAAAACTCCAGAATCAGGTCAGCGTCATCTGCAAAACTCGTATCTGACAGCTGAGATTCAAGTGAAGGTTCAGCAGGTGTTTGGGAGATACCAGGTTTCCATTCAGTGGGTTTAATATGTGGACGCTGGTGAATCTGCGCGTGTGTGCGTGCGTGTGACAGATTGTGTTCACTTTGTGATGAACAGTGAAGTGGCAGATTCAGGTGAATTCTGGGTAATGAGCAGGTCTGAGCTGGATGTTATTGATGATATTATAATTGATCAGTTGTCATCAATAACACCCCTCACAGTGCAGTGTTGGTCTCACACAGTGTCGTTTTGTCTTTCTTCGTGTTTTTACACATCTATCCAGCCATTATCTATACACCACTTAATCCTCACTAGGGTCGTGGGGGGCTGGAGTCTATCCCAGCTGACTCAGAGTGAAGGCAGGTTCACCTGGACAGGTAACCAGTCTATCACAGGGCTACACTTAGAGACAGACAACCAAACACACTCACATTCACACCTATAGACAATTTAGAATCACCAATTAACTTCAGCATGTTTCTGGACTGTGGGATGACGCCGGAACCCGCTGTACGGGGGGAGCATGGAAACTCCACGCAGAAAGATCCCTGGTGTCCTCACCGGGACGCGAACTGGCGGCTTTCCATCTGCGAGGCAACGGTGCTAACCACTGTTTGTGCTTTTTGTTGTATTTAAGCTGCTGAACTGCCTGACCCTGATTAGCAATGACAACAAAGATCTGTTCTCCTCTAGTTCAAGGGGAAGAACAGTGAGGCTCTTGTAGCGGTTACTGCAATACCTGGTTGCTCCACCAGGAGGAGCCTCTCTGTGACTGAGATGAAGTTACAGGTGTGTTTGTGACTCCTTGAGTCTCTCTGCAGACCTGGAAGCACTTTCAGGACTTGTGGTTTTCACGTCACCTGCTGAGTTGTAGGAATCTCAAAGTAGTACAGCACAGTGGTAATGTGAGTACTGAATGTGAATCCAGTTTAATGTGTAGAAAACAGTTCTGATGTGTTCAGCTGCACAGCACAGTGAATATCAACCCGCCAAAGCGTGACAGACAAACTTTGTTGATCATCAGACTCTGCAAACGTTTGTGTTTTAATGTTGTTAATGTTTTAGTTAATGATGACTGCTGCGAAACCAAGTCTGAGCTTCGTTAATGATCTATTTAATGGAGCCATAGAGCGAGTCCATGTTGATAATTAATTATAATGAGCACAGTAAATAAACTCCAGAAGAGGATTAAAGCATGTTGTCATGATCAGTGTGTGTTTATCAGTCCATCAAAATGTGTCATGTTTATCCAAACTGGGCACAAAAAATTAACTATGTACACTTCAAATTGAGTTGAGACTTTAAAATTACAAGTACTTGGACATAATGTAATACTTTGTGTGAAATACTCATTAAATGAATCTTTGAAATTATAGGTAGTATTTTGGATGTAATCAGCCTTTAGAACTGAAGGTCTGGTGGGCTGTCTCTAACTGAAGGACTGTAGATGTGTGGCCCTAGAAGTGCTGCAGACACATACTGTTGGACTCACCTGCAGCTGGTCGTAAAAGCAGAACTCCACGTTCAAACAGCTGAAACAGGAAGTTAGAATCTGCAGCTACCCCAATGTCCACTTGAGGCTCCACAAGCGAGTCACTGACCACCATGTTGAAACTTTACAGCAGAAATAAGCATGTTTGCAGCCAGAACCAAGAAGTTCTTTTGTTCTGATGTTGTTTTCAGGCTTTAAGTTCTGCAGAATTAGGGGCGTGGCCTCTTAGATCGACAAGTGGGTGCTGCCCCTTGTCTCCACCTGTGTGTTGGATTGTAGACTTTCTCTGAAAGATGTTTTGGATCAACAAGTTTGGAGGAATTGAACACTGCCAAGATGGTAAAGGGTGGAGCCACTCCATTGATCCTGCTTTCCAAAGAAGTGATGTTAATGATTGATTGTTAATGGTTAATCTATTAATTATTAATTTAACAGATTAAAAATATATGAGCTAATAAGGCAGCAGAAGAAGGTCGTGCATGTCAGTAAATGTACCACAGACCAGCTGTAGTACCTGATTGTTCCACCAGATGGAGCCTCTTCCTGTTTAATCCTGTAGAGACCAGAGGAGGTGTCACTCAGACAAGTCATGCTGGCAGCAGAGCATTGTGGGAGTTTCGCAGTAACAAGACCATGACAGAGACTCTGAGGAGGTTCATGACCTCCAACCAGAGCTCCTGTTATCTACTTTAATAGCATTTCTGTGATGAGCAGTTCATGTAGCCAAGACAGTTTAATGGGGTCAGTGTGTGTCGGTGGTTAAAACATTAAGAATAATGTCTGCTGTACTTGATTTGTTTCACTGGTTAATCAGCTCTCATTTGATAAACTATCGCTTAAAACAGGTTTAAAATCAGGATATCTTGTACCTGCTGGTTCCTGCAGTAGAATGCAGCTCCGACTTCATCATCATGAAGCATTTCCTGCTCAGATATCAGTCTGCAGCGTGAAATCATCCGTCTGTGAAGCTCCAGCTTATTTAAACTGCAGAGGCAGCATGGCTTATTTGCCGAACCTGCTGCTGCAGAGGATTGTGGGTCAGAATGGCCAGAACATGCTTAGCAGAACATGCTAGCTGCAAAATGTCAAAAGCCACAGATGAAAGTTGGACATCCTGGTGTTTCTATTTGACACACAGTGTACTTGGACAAAATAAATCTGATAAATCTACTTTACAATGTTTGATAAAAGCTTCAGTTTCTCCTACAGAATGTCCAGTGACCTTCTGCTGAAGCGCTGAGTATCAGCTCGGACAGTGTGGAAGTATTAGAATCAGAAAGAGTGCAGCTTCTCTTGATGCATAGAAATGTAAATATTCAAACCACAGGACATTCTGTAGTCAACAGCAAGATAAAGATATGTGTGTTATAGTATAAACACTAAATTAAAGGCTGACTGTCAGTCTGAGGAAGACTTGCATGAATCGGAAACCTCTTGTTGGAGTTCAGTGTGCTGATGACGTTAAAGAAACAGTCTCTGAATCTGGACCTGTGGTTCTGGTCCACCTGCAGCAGTTGGGTCAGGGGGAGTCCGGGTTGTGTGGGGTTTTAGATGATGTTGGTGGTTCTGCTGCAGCTGCAGGAGGTGGTTTTGTGCTCTGGGGGCAGCAGCCAGAGATAGTCTGATGATCTCTGCAAAGCCTTTTTGTCTGGAGCTGAGCGACTTCCAACCAAACCGAGCGGTTCTCGATGGTCACCAGCAACGTCTTTCCATGTTGGTCCTCCTGAACATGCTCAGTCAGTGTAGACGCTGCTGAGCCTTTAACTGTCGCTGTGGTGTTGGCAGAACAGCAAAGGTCACCAGAAAGTTAAAGGAGCGAACTGGTGTCTCATTATCATTCTCCCTCAGTTGTGACTGTCAGGGCTCAGATACAAGGTTTCAGACAGGACTCAGGGTTTAATGACTCGACACAAGTTTGTTCTGTTATCGATCATTATTATAACAGTTGTGCTGCTACAGCAGCTGATCGATCAGCTGCTCCCTTCATGATGTCCTGATGTGACGCAGAGATTCAAGGGTCGTCCACACAGGTTTGTGTTCTGTAGTTTGAATGATTTCTACTTTGTTTCTGAGAAATCTGCAGTTTAGATCATTCTGCTGCTCAGGTTTGAAAACTGAAACAAGCACTAGATGCTGAATAAAAACACAAAGCAGATTGCCACAGTTAGAGTTTGTTTTTCCTTATATTTTTTCATTTCTTCCTCCATCATGTGGCCGTTATATGCAAAGAAACTCTGCATCAGAATCAGTATTTAGGACCTTCTTGTTTTAGTTTATTTGAGCTTATCTGCTGTAAAGTTTGTTTAGATTAGATTAGATTGCACTTTATTTTTCACCACCAATGAGGAAACTCATTTGTTGCAGCAGTACAGACAGAGGAGAGAGCACAACAACGTGACAGGAAGAAGAAGAGAACAAATAAAACTATGAACAGGAAGAGCTGAGAAATACAATACAATACAATACAATAGAGCTACACACACACTATATACACTATAGATCCATATAGTGGAGGCTATGAGTTAACAGAAAATAGATAAACAAAATAGAATATGATACAATAGGATATTGCACATGAGGTAGATATGTTGCACATAGCATCGGGTGTGTTATAGATTCTGACAGCGGTTGGGATGAGGGACCTCCTTCTTAGACCGTGGGTGGATCAGTCTGCTGCTGAAGGAGCTGCTCAGAGACCCCACAGTGTCGTGCAGGGGGTAAGAGGTGTTGTCCATGATGGATGTCAGCTTGGCTAACGTCTTCTTCTCACCCACCTCCTCTATGGAGTCCAGCGGACAGCCCAGGACAGAGCTCGCTCTCCTGATGAGCTTGTTGAGCCTCTTCCTGTCCGTGTTGCCTCCACTCCAGCAGACCACAGTGTAGAAGACAGCAAAAGCTACCACAGTCATAGAAAGTTCTGAGAAGAGTCCTGCACACTTCGAAGGACCTCAGTCTCCTCAGCAGGTGGAGGCGACTCTGGCCCTCCTTGTACAGGGTGTGGCTGTTGTCAGTCCAGTCCAGGTTACTGTTTATGTGAACACCCTGGATGTGACAGTGTTCTGTGCTGTGTGTGAAGTCCGAGCTGTACAGGTTGAAAAGGAAAGGGCAGAGTACCGTACCCTGAGGGACACCTGTGCTGCACAACACCACATCAGACACACAGTCACGCAGCCTCACGTACTGCGGTCTGTTGGTGATGTAGTCTGCTGTCCATGCAGCCAGGTGTTGGTCCACCCCTCGTTCTTCCATCTTCACCCTCAGCAGTGATGGCTGAATGGTATTGAAGGCATTTGAGAAGTCAAAAAACATGACCCTCACAGTGCTGCCAGTGTTCTCCAAGTGGGGCAGTGATCTGTGCAGGAGGTAGAGCACAGCGTCGTCCAACCTTACTCCTTTTCCACTAAGACGAACCAGGTGCTAGTTCCATGCTGGTGCTAGTTCCAGTGCTTAGTTGGTTCCAATCTAAGAAGCGGTTGCTTTTCCATCGGCAAGGTGCCAAGTTAGAGCCACGACATATGTCACTGCCTACGTAGCTGTTTACTGAACAATGCTCGCGCCACACGGAAGTCCACACAGGACTCCAGACTGACTTTTTTACCGGTGTGACCAACTTTCTCATTTGTTCGCCCGCTCACCTTGTCACAGGCAAAACATATGACTTGCTGAACATTTTCTCATTGATAGACTATAATTTACGATGTTCCCTGAATGCGCCACATAGCAGGTAGATGCTGTTGGTGGCTGCGGTGCTCAGACCAGTGTGCGACCAAAAATGATTTTAAAGAGTAAACCAGGGCGTTCTGATGTCTGATTTGTCCAAGATGAAACCAAGTGATTTTTTTCTAAGGTTGGTCTTTTCTATGAGCGAAGTAAACATGTCGCTGCGCTCCGTTTTTTATGAAAAGACCTCATTTTTAAGCGTAAATACTGCAGTACACCGGAGTTATAAAAGTACTGTTTTCCACCACTGTGGTGCTGCTGGTGGGACACAGTTGTACCGGATTTCAGGGCGCAACAGTTTGTCTAGAACGTCCGTGTGTCCCAGGACTCATTCCAGTACATCTGTGATCAGACCAGAGATGTCCTGGTGAAAAAAGATGCTAGTCACTGCTTGTGTGACTGAAAGGAAGCAGAAATCAGCATCTATCATCCGTCTAACTGCAGTTTCACAGTGTTTCCTTCAGGTAACGCTGGAGGTGGAACTCGTCTCCAGGATGTTTCTCAGAGCTTCATCAGCTGTACTTCTACAGCTGGGTTCATCTTGGACACATGGAGCAGCAGCAGGTTTCCTCCTCAGTCAGATCAGAAACACCAGTTTCCAGATGTTGCTGCTAAACACAGTTCAAAAGCTGTTTTGCTGTTTCTCCTCATTTTCCTGATTCTCATTAATGGAGGTGAACTGCACAAAGTTAAATACAGCAGATTTCTCCTTTAACAGTCTGTATATAAGGTTAGGGGGCATATTTGATGGAATCCCTGGAAAAACAACCTGTTAACATGTTGCTTTTGGTATCATAATAAACTGGAGAAACTAGTAACTTCACACTTAAGACAGTGACAAGACAGTTTTATTGGTTTTATTTTAGCTGTTGAGTGGCTGGTTTCCGGGTGTCTGTGGAAATAATGAAGGTTATTCATAATTGTTGAGGTGTGGTTAATGTGGTCACTAATTAACCTTCAGGGTAGTTCACTGACTCACAGTTTAAAACCTACTGAAGGTTTTTAGTTTTACAAACTCACTCAGTGTTACAGGTTGAGTAGGAGTTTTGACACTACCTGTTTGTATGAAGTTTTTAAATGAGAGTTGGTCTGGAACAGCTTAGATCTGAGACAGTAAAACCACTGAAGGTCCAAAAAAACAAGCTTTGAAATCTGAAAGCTTCTCTGTTTATGGTCTTTGGATGCTTTATAGGCTTCTTTCAGCTCAGACTTTATAGATGAATCTGATATTTTCTAATGCAGTTGACTCATAAAGTAAAGTTTGCTGTTGATAATGCCGAACATGCAACATGTACGAATGAAGAGAAAATACAAGCACAGCGAAAGCTGAGCATCATAAACATAAACCAGCAATTTACCATAACATCTAAATATATGAATATGAATAGAGCTCCAAAGCATTTCAATAAAGATGTAAATCAGCAATTTTCACCCTCAAAAAATTAGTAAGTACTGAAATGTTGTGAAGACACAGACAGAGTAGCTTCCAGCAGATCAAATGACTGATTGGATCCAACTAAAGGACTAATTTTTAATAATTGGAGCTTAAAAGGAAGAAATGTTCAAATAAAGGTGGTATTGTGGCCCCAGTAAGTTTTGTATAATGTTTGTATTACAATAATAAATTGGATCTGCTGGAACTCTTCTGTCTGTGTCACCACATTTCATGACGTGTAAGTTTTATTTCTGGAGATACTGAACCCTTAAAATGATTTATTTATTTATTTATTTGGCGACGGTGACAATACAAAAATGTACAGGTCTAAAAACATGAAATTCTCAATATTCTGCCAAAAATATTTTACAGAAAAAGTTCTGGGTCCCAAATAACAAATAAACAAACTTGGAATAAAATCCGAGGAGCAGAAACACTGCAGGGGGAAGAGGCGGCAGAGTGCCTCTCTGTTTTAATAATTGTATTTCAAAACAACTGTAGCAGAGCATGCTTTGTTCTGTTGCTGGTTAAACTGGTTCAAGTGTGACCTCCTCATGTTCAGAGTGATGAAATAAAATGGAGGACACAGCCGGCAGCAGCTGCAGCATCCTTTTGATGCAGGTCAGCTGCTGTTCACTCTGTTGTCACCACCAGCAAAACTAAATCTTTGTTCTAAATGTTAACCCAAGTTCATCAGCGACAAAGAGTTCAAGTTCACATGATGCTGAGACAAGCAGCTCGAAGTGAAACATCTTCATGAAAAGATGTGAGCAGCTCAGTGAGGATTAACGCTCCGTCACCTGATGAAGCAGCAGACGGTCGATCTGCCAGCTGCTGTCGGCAGCAACTTCAGCTGCTGAGCAGCGTTCAGGCAGAGAGGTGGAGGTAAAACCAGAAACCAGAGATGGAGGTGAAACAAGGTGGTTTGTGGTCCAGTTTTTACTCGCCTCCTTGTTTCCTTAAGTTGTCTCTTTGTTTCCTTATTTGTTTTCTTCATGTGT
>NW_007578778.1:110335-117593 GCF_000690725.1 Stegastes partitus
TCCATGTGTACCACTTGGTTTTTATTCATGTAGATTTTGAAAATGACACAAAATGTCAGTGTTGGGTGTCATTTGCTGGAGCGTACGTCCTTTATCCGTCGATGCTGTTTCTGAGAGGATCAAAAGTTTGGATACATGTATGTTTGGTTGAACGTCAGCTGATGTATGAGAGCGGCCGCGAACAGATTTCTAACGAAGGTCTGTGATGCTCATCATGATGGTCGTCTGGACTGATGTCAGAGCTAAATGCAGTGACATGAAAACTGTTTCCCAGAATGCTTTGAGCTGTTGGTTGTAAGGAACAGAAACCCATTTTCACACATTCATCAAGTCAGCAGATGTTTAGCTTGTTGGTCAGCAGGGACCCTCAGCTCTTCTGTATCTGGAAGGTCCAGCCCATTGTTGCCGAACTGTCTCTGAAGTCTGGCTCTCTGTGATCCACGTGAACAGTAAAAACTATGTTTTCTTTTTGTCCTGAAGCAGAAAACCAGCTGATTGTGTCTGTTTGAAGTGACGCCGCTCGTCCTTCTGCTGCTGCTGCTGCTGCTGTTGTTGATTTCAGAGATTCTCTGAAGAAGCTCCAACATCTGCTCAGAGACTCAGAGGGAAGAGAGCTGCTGTTTGATGTTTGCACTGCTGATTCCTCTGATCGGGTCAGAGGCGTTCAACACTCAACAACAGGTTTATTGCAGCTAAATTTCTCTCTGTTGATTGTTGTTCAGTTTAATGTTGCTGTGCTGTTGTTGCTGTTCACGTTCATGAATTAGTGCGATCCATGTGGTTCCGAGTTAGTTTGCAGTGCTTTTGATATAAGCAGTGTAGTCTGGTCTCACATATCCAGCCATCAATAAACTAGCTGATAAAGCCTTTAAAAACTGTGAATGGGTTTGTTGCTGCAGTTTGGTCTGTTTTATGTTTCATGTCATCCTATAAATCAGTCATTTAGTCCTGTTCTCTTGGAAATTGGTAAAACCTTTGAAAAATGCGACTATAGTGTGGTTTCTGGTTCCACAGTAACTGTGTCGCTGCTTTAAAAGATGCTGTGAAGTTTGATCTGAATCCAAAGACATGATGACTCACTGTTCCATTATCAGATCATATCAATGATCAATACCCAGCAAACAGATAATCAGACAGAATCTTTGTCACTTTCATAACAGGAAGACCTACAATTTATAAAACACAAAGCCATTTACTGCATATTGAAATGTCAGTTCTGCCACTTTCTGAATCATTACTACAACATCTCTGAAATAATATGTCCAGAATTCAGCAGAGAGACAAAATATTTATTCATTCAGTTTGCATTAAACAGTGAATTGCACACATGATATCTGAACCAGAATGGCTGAGGATGGAGGGATGAACGAATGGATGGATAGTGTAAAGTTCATGGTCAGGTTGTGTTACTGCCACGATCAGGAAGAAAACACAAAACAAAAGCTGATCACATGGACAAAGAAAAGGCCTTCTGGAGGAAAGTTCTGTGGTCAGATGGAACAAACACTGAGCAAAAACATGTCTGAAGAAGAGAAGGTGAGGCCTTTAACCCCAAGAACACCAAACCTACCTTCAAGCATGGAGGTGGTAGCATCATGCTCTGGGGCTGTTCTGCTGCCAGTGGAACTGGAGCTTTACACAAAGTCAATGGAACAATGAAGAAAGAAGATTACCTCCATGTTCTTCAGGAAAACCTCAAACCATCAGCAGAAGGTTGATCTTGGACACAGTTGGATGTTTCAACAAGACAATGAGCCCAAACACACATCAGAGTGGTGAAGAAATGGGTCAGTCAGGCTGGAATGAAGGTTCTCGACCGGTCTCTCTAGAGTCCTGACTGAAACCAACAAGAACCTCTGGACTGATGAAGAAACAAGTCTGAGTCAGAAAGACAGCAAGTTTAGTTGAACTGCAGCAATTCTGTCCAGAGGAGTCAAAGATGAACCAGAAGCTGGTGGACGGAAACCAGAAGAAACTAGTTTGTTTTCAACATTGATTGCAGACTGTTTGCCAATACGACAAACTCTTATTTACTGTCTTTTTCTGACAACTTCAGCTGTTATGACCGACAGACGTGTGATTCAAGGTACAGTTCAAACAGCATCAGTAATTATTTTGTCTCTCTCTGTTGATTTCTGGACCTGTTGTTTATGAGATAAGGTCCATTTACTTGATGAAGGTCTAGGATTGAAACGTTGCACTCATAAATTTATGATTGCAAGTTACAGACAGTGTGCGGGAATCTGTTTTGTACCCAAGATAAGGTCCACCAGAACTAGACCTTATCTTACCTAAAATATGTACAGTAATCCAGTTTGGGCTCCAGTGGAGGACGGCCCTGGAAAAGCTTTGCAAGTTTTTATTTCTAAGTACTCAGTGTCATAACTAAATAAAGTCTGGCTCAATAATTTGGTTGAGACGAAACGTTGTATCCAAACCAATTAGTCAAAGCTCTCACTAGAGGTCTCACTAAAGGTTCAGTCCCTGCAGCAGCATTCATCTCTAAAAGCAGATAATGGAGCCAAGTGATGCTAAAGCACGGATGCTCTCTAGGATGGATTCATGTCTTTCCCTAAAAAGTGGAAACCAAAAAATTAAAAAGAAAGAATGACACCAAGCTGAAGGAAACAGTTGACCAGGTCTTGAAAAAGAAGAGCACAGCTAACACAGTTTAGGTGGTTTAAGCTGGTATCAGGTCCTAGCTTAGAGCTTATTGTTGTGCAACATATATCATGATGTTAAAGATTAGCACTCATTCCCAGAAACACACAGAGTGGAGCTGTCGTACTTGAGACCAGGTGAGCTCATCAGGTGGATACTAAAAGTCATCACCAGACAGTTGCAGCCATGTTTAACTGCTATTGTTCATATAGTTATCCCAGGAAGCATGACATGTTGGGTGTCAATGGATTCCGTAGAGTCTCCAGATTCATACGAAACCACATTGATTTCACTAGATTAAAAACTGAGTCTTCAAAGACAGTAGTGTTGATGACTCAAAATTATTAGATTTAATTCAAGGTCATGGTGATCAATAAGGCAGAGTCTGATTAAACCATAACCTGTGCTTCTATTTTTCCTTTTATGTGGCGTTTTACATGACGTTAGCTACCAGCAGGCTGGAGTTTAATTTTTGGCCTCTCCAAAGTAAATTTTCCCTGAAATCAATCGGCTTCACTTTCATTGTTCTTAGGTGTCTTTTATGATGCAGCACAGGACGAATTCTCTCAATGCAGGAAGCCTCAGATGATACTTAATAGCTCAGTCTCATATTTTGGGAATGATGAATAGTTCAACATCAAGAAAATAATATTGATGTATGCAGCGGACAAACTTCTCGCTGAATGTGGTGTAAAGAGTTTATCAGAGACTAACAACAGCAGAGTCATGTGATTCTGAGGGGCGGGGCCACAGACATCCCCGGTCAGCTGACTACCTGTCGTCATGACAGATGAGGAGATCACAGATCACATTTATTGATCTGCTGCTGTTGGGTTCAGATTTACTAACAACATTGATACGAAGGAGCCAACGTGCTCTGTGGTGTTTTTATTCACGTCAGGATGAAAACGTCTCCAGTTTAACAAGCGCTGCAGAAACTGGAGCTACTTTAAACTGGTGGTTCAGTTAAAAACAGAAAAATGATGTTTCCGATAAAAGCTGGGGAGCTGTTAGGCCCTCAGGTGACTGGTCCTACAGGTGAGATCAGCTGGGCACCTGATCAGTAATATCGATTAGCTGAAGCAGCGGATGGTGTCGGATGTGGTTTGATCAGTGTTGTGATGCTGCTGGGTCTTGATGATTATTTGTGAATCAGTGTGGCTGCTGTTTTCAGTGTTAAATTCAGCTTGACTGTGAAATAACTGAATCTTTTAATCCCTCTGAAGACGAGCAGCAGCAGATTAGTTTCCCATCATGCCTCACTCGATGCTTTGTTTGACCTCAGCAGGTCTGACTGGTTCTATTTCACCTCTGAGATTTAAACACAAACACCTGGCTGAGACATGCAAACTAAAAATACTTCAGCTTAGAGCTCTGCAGGGACCAATGAGCTGCCAGAAAACACTGATGAAACTGTTCACAGGTGAAGAGTCTGAGGTTCGTACATCAAACATTTCGTCTGAGTAAAGATGATATTTGGCCCCTGAGACGTTTCGACAGAATCTACCTGTGAGGAGTGAAACTGAAGCACCTCAGTTTGTCTGTGAAACAGAGCGACGGGGTTTAACTGAGTTTAAACGGTAGATTCAGTCTGTGTGTCCTCCGTAGCTTCCATGTTCCAGATAATAGACTGGCTGGTTTTAGTCTGTTGGAGCAGCGAGTTGCAACCTTCAGCTTAACAATCATCCTGTCCACAAACAGCAGGAGAGCCGAACAGTGACCAGTGAAACCAGTGAAACCAGTCAGGCTGTAGTGGTTGCTCTATCACTGGGTCTATATGCCGTTTATCAGTCAAGACCTGTGTGGAGCTGCAAAGATTGGATGATCATTCGATTAGTTCACAGAAAGTGAATCAGATGATTCTTAAAATGTTAAACGTCTCACATTTGATTCTTCGGTTGCCTTGTTTGATGTAGTTTTTAGAGTTTTGAGCTGTTGTTTGGAAAAATAGAGGATTTGGTCAAACTCTATAATAATAAACCAAATCAAGGGCAGATTGATGGATGGTTAAATTATCATGACTTAAAGCTTCCATTTTGTAAACCTTGTTGCTGTGGTTTCAGGTGTGTGTCTGCAGGACTTCCTGCTCACAGGAAGCCAGCTCCACTGCAGAGTCTGATCCCTGACTTCAGTCTGTCAGGCAGCACCTTGATCTGACTTCAGCCTCCACAGTCTGGGCCCAGCTGCCAAGAGTTAATGTTCTATTCTGGGTTGACTTTCAGACCCGTCGAAACACACGTGGTTCTGCTGTTTAACACTTGAACCCAGTTTGGAAAAACCTGACAGATCTAAATACCTCAACATTCTTATAGATCGTCTGTATTTTGATGCTCCCTGCAGTTCTTTAATCTTAAACATTCATTAGTGGCTTCCTTTCAGACGTCGCCCATAATTCTTATCGTGCTAGGTCTCGTGAATACATCGAGCTCATCATCCCCAATACTTCTATTATTTTTGGTCATAACTCCTTTCGCTTTGCAGCAGCTAGCAGCTGGAAAACCTTACAAAACACTCTCAAACATGCAACTCTGACTCCACTCACCACCTTCAAGCTTAAAACCCAACAGACTGTAGTTGACTGTTGTTCCTGCTGATCGCGCTGGACTTTACTTACATACTTATATATACACACACACACTTTCTTACACCTCATGTACATCGTTTGTCACTTACATATGCCCCCATGCTTCTTACTTGTTTACTTTTGTTCTATGTTATGTTTATGTGTCTATTTGTGTCTGTAATTTACATGTGTGTTTGTTCCTGCTGGTGCCTCTTGTCCAGGGCATGTTTGCAAATGAGAACTGGCTCTCAAACATTTTTACCTGGTAAAATAAAGATCAAATAAAATAAAATAAAAAAAAGTGAATCACTGTCGGTGATCAGAGGATTTCATCGCATTTTAAAAATGCATTTGATGTTTGAGGTGTTTCAATTACTTTTGTGGTGTGACGTTGCTGTAAACGTAATATTTTGGGTCATTTTTCCATGTGCAGAGATTCACAGCTGTGTGCAGGGGATGCTGCTGCCACAGTGCATTCTGGGAGATGTTGTGACCTTAAACATGTCACCAATGAAGCTGAACTGTATTCATGAATGACAGAGAGATGAGAGCTGTCAGACCGAGTCCAGAATCTTGTTAAGACTCCCTTGTTAGGAGACTTAATGAGCTGGTAATTAGCTGCTGAAGCTTCAGTCTGCAAACTGATGAACAGAATGATAACAAATCAGACACACAAAGAGACACAAGCATACTGATAACAATCAGATACACAGACAATCACTGACCACTGTGTATAGTGATGATGCGTTCAGGTTCTGTGGGACAAACAGGAGCTTCTAGTTTTTGTAATAGATTCAATTCACGTTTGGCTCCATTCAGAGGCAATTACTGCAAACACAAACACACTTTAACACACACACACACAGTCAGACGCACACTTTGAGACGCACACTCTGAGCCCTGAGCTGCCTTCAGGCTCTCAGACGTCAGCGAGAAACATTTCCACCAGATAACAGACAGAAAAATATTTATATTCCGTCTAAAACTGAAGCCGGTTACAGATGAGACTCACTTATTTATTCCCGCAGGATCACACATTCACTGAATATTAACACACACACTCACTGAAGAAAAACACACTCCATACAAACTTGTGTTTTTCTTCCTCCTTCACCTGAATTCAAGGTCGTTTGGTTCTTCAATGGTGATTCGCTGCTGTTGTGTTTGAGCTCTAATCACATGTTGTTTTGGGGTAAATTGATGATTTCTTCTTAGAGTTTGGTGTTTTTTATGTTGTGTGATGATGCTCAGACTTTCTGCTTGTGTGCGTTGTGTGTAGATCATTATTTCACTGAGAGAAGCTGCAGCAACAGAACCATCAGTTTGATTTCATCATTCTATTCTGGAGTGTAGGTGGCTGAGCTCCTCCTTCAAAATGTTGAACAGTGTCAAAGAAGCATGAACGTGTCAGCAGGTGAAGGAGCCACATTATATCGAATCATTATTTGCTCAGTTAACACAGTTAAAATGCATCATATTGAAGGCGGATCCGCTGGAGGACGTTTAGGGTCGATTCCTGTTGTCTCGTGCAGAGCCTGACAACAGACGCGATGGATCATTTTATTATTATCTCTTAGTTGTTTATTTTCTAACAGTTAATTATGGAGAAAGAGTTTCCTGCAGGGTCCAAAGTCCCCAATGATCATCTGATCCAGAGATTTGCAGACTGGTGCCTCAGAGCATTTGTTATCAGGTTGCAACAAAACTCAAAGTCCCTCTCTGGCCGTTGATTTATCCCCTAAAAACTCAGCTGTGTATTAAAGTTACATAATTACATTTTTATTTATTAAATTTTTTTTAAATGAAAACAATCCATTCCTGCCTTAAAATGGCTTTGATGTGAATATGCTGGCTGACCAGATGCCTCTCAGTCTGCAGAAGCTGGAAGAACTGGAATATTCCAGCAGGAGAACATCCAGAGAGCAACATCATCAAGAGCTTCTACACTAGAACCAAGTGGAACCAGGAGCCGGACTGTGTGAGTCCTGAGCTGATTCCAACAGACGCCCTTTGTGGTGTTTTCCAGAGAAAGGT
>NW_007578778.1:118423-122914 GCF_000690725.1 Stegastes partitus
TGATATCCCAGATGATACTCTGCTGTTAGAAGTAATCTGATTACTGTAAGGTGATACAGATTAGAACCCTTTGACATTCCTAAGACGTTGCACAGGACTGCAGTCGCTGCTTCTCTCTGCAGCTCATCACACCAACTCACATGTGACTCTGCTCAAACTAACAGAAACAGAAGAAGAATGTGGAACCAGAAAACACCAGCGCACAAGCTGACAGGATCTGTTCATTATGTTGGTTATGTCTGAAACTCTGGAAGTGTGAATCTGTTTCTGAGGCATCAGGACTCTTCAAGGTGGAAACACTCTGCAGTGGTGTTGACTCCTTATTTCACTCATGATGTCTTCCAGCAGATTAAAACACCATGTGGACATTTAACAAGGCAAAACACCGGATCTTCATTTTAGAAGTCTGGATTATAAATAACCGGATGGGTTGTGCTTTCAGTTTGACCTTGAACATGCTGTGTGCTGTACTTTCCTCCTCACAATAACGACACACTCAGCGAAACAGAAAATACACCTGAGCTTCATTTTCTGCATTTGTCCTGAAGAAACATTCACATCAAAACCTTATCGGTCTTTATTTCTTTCCAGTTTCATCAGATGCTTTATTTCTCTCCAGAGAGCAGCGAGCTGCAGCTTGTTGTTGTTGTTGTTGTTGTTGTGGTGTTTGTCTCCTCTGCAGTGTGAAATCCTGCAGCAGTTTGACAGTTTCAGTTTCCTCATAGTGACTCAGTTCGAGTGTTGCTGCTCACTTGTTGTGTCTCAGTGTGAAATAAATCCAGTTTGGCTTTGAGCTGCTGTTCGTGGATGATGTGAAAACCTTCACAAACACAAACATCTATTTACTATTTAGAAACTCTTTGATCAGAGGAGGATTATCCAGCCGTCGCTCTGCTGTCGCTCTCGCTTCTTTTTTTTCAGCTCCTCTCTTGTCGTCTCTGCTGTCACTTCTTCGCTCTCTTTCCACCTTAACATCAGCTCTTGTTGGTTTTACATGATTCGTCTCCTCTGATGGACGGATGAAGATAAATACCAGAGAGAATGAGCATTTCTGCAGAGAGGCAGAGCTGCATTTTCCCATCGACATGGAAACGAGCTGTTTTATTTGCTTCAGTTTCACAGGGAGTTAGAAAAATCAACACAGCAGAAGTATAGAAGATCGTCACCAACCTGCCAGCAAACATGTCAAACTTAGAAAAATGCTTCTGCAAATAAGAAAAACACAAGCATGCATAACGCTAACCCAGCAAAGGAAGCAGACTGAGCAGTTAAATCTGTGAAGTGTTAATGTTGAACACACTGATGGCTGCAAAGAATCTTCTCATCAAGGTCGAAGGTCTGTATCTCAGACTGACCTGTCCGGGTTCGACACTGCACTGGGCAGCTCACCTGGGCAGCTTACCCAGCTTGTTGCCCTCCTACAGCCCCCTCCACATCTCCTGGTGTACTGGCCTGTCTCCTGGTATCTCCTGCATGCTCTGGACACTGTGCTGACAGACACAGAAAACCTTCTTGCCACAGCTCGCATTGATGTGCCATCCTGGATGAGCTGCACTACCTGAGCAGCTTGTGTGGGTTGTAGACACCGCCTCATGCTACCTCTAGGGGTGAGAGCACTGACAAAATGCGAAAGTGACCAAAACATCAGCCAGAAAGGACGAGAACAGAGACATGATCTAAGGTCACCACCTGCAAAACCACTCCTTTATCGGGGTCATCTTGCTAACTGTCTCTCATTTCCTGTTGTCTGCTCCATTTGCACAACAGCAGGTGAAAGTGATTCACAATAAGTATTGCTTCCTACCTGGACAGGTTGATTTCACACAAGTGTGGTTGCCTTGGAGTCACATCGTGTTGTTGAGGTTGTTCCCTTTATTTTTCTGAGCAGTGTAGTTTTAATAAATCCTAACAGTTGCTAAGTTTCCTGACTTGCAGGTGAATCGTACAAACTGAACACAACACACAGAGTCCCAGTAGATATTCTGTTCGCGTAACCCCGCTGACTGAGGTAACATTATTGTCTTTATAACAACTCTCTACTCTGAGCTGCAGTCTGCCAGCTGTAGTCCATCATTCCATCGTGTGCTGTACATGTTGCTGATTTATCATCTGGTGTGTAACTGAGCCTTAAGATAAAAGAAAAGAAATGTTGGAAATCTGCATGTTTGCTTTAATTTATTCCCTCGGTTGATTAATGTGTAATCAGACTTTTATATAAGTATGTTTTCTAGCTTCTGACGTCTTGGAGGCTCCAGTTCATACAGTATGTACCGTATTTTTTAGCAGATGAAACCTCTTTGTAACACAGAGCAGCTGATCAGCTTTAAACTGGTTGAACTCTTCATCAATTTTCTGAAGAACCAGGGACTCAGAGCAGATGTTCTCCTCGCAGGCTTTGCTCCCTCAGCAGCACGACGCTGCTCAGGGTCACTGCTCGGGTTCATAAATGAACAGCAGAGTGGGACCTCCTCCTCCCCGCACAGCTGACTGTGACCTGAACAGGTGACAGTTGCTGCAGCTGCAGACTGATGCTGCTGCAGCGGAGCAACAAGAACAAACAGCATCAGTTAGTTTGTTAAATAAAGAAGCAAAAGCAGCAGTGAAGGGCAGGAGGAAACCTACACACAAGCAGCTGCATTTTAGTTTTTGGTCTGTGTTTAACTACGTTGGCCCAAATAAAAGACCATATTCACTTTTTAATAAGTGGGTGTTGTCTTGTATTTGAAACTAGCTCAGAATACTAATGTTCTGGAGGAAGAGCTCCTATTTTGTGAGGACACTTGATCTGTTTTTGGTTTGCTCTGCAGTGTAGACAGTTGTCATCAAAGCTGGAACAGCAAACTTTTCTGCAGGATTCTCAAATCAGTCTTTCCACCATCTGAAGGAACGCGCATCTGCATTTGTAAAACAGAGAATCAGAATGCTGCCCTCTCTCTACAATGACCTGTGTTTGAACTAAAGTCTCCCTTCATGGGTTCGATTTTTCTAAAGGCTGAAAACAGAGCAGAGGAGATGCCGGAACATTCTGCAGGTTTCTATAAAATACTCCTGACCCCACGTTACTGACGAGTGGAAATGAGTTCATGGAGTCTCCCGACAGAACTCTGCAGAAATGAAACAGAGGCAATCTGTCTCAGATCATGAGTGGAGAACAGATTCACTAATGGAGGTTTGTTTCATGTTTCACTTCCAGCAGACGGAAAGTTTTACTGATAGTGACTCCCGTCTTTGTGGATTTCAGGGAAACTTTCCCAACAGAACAAGTGTCGGAGTGTTCCCAGTCCTCAAAAAATCTTTTCTCTAAAACATGCTGGATTCCGGGAGCGGTCTTATATTCAAAGATTTCCTCTGTTCCCGCTGATATGTTTTGTAGCTGAGACTGTTTGACTTTATAAACCTGAACTGTTTTCGTATCACTGCAGTAATCTGGTTTCCTACTTTTGTCGTGTTTTATTTCTTCTGAAACATGCGTCATTTCTCACTGTTAGTGCTGCTGCTGTTTCGGCAGCCAAGTAAACTAAAATCTCCATTTAAGCATTTTGGCACTTTCACAACAAGCAGAAACAATCATGAGACTGATGAAAGTGACTCAGAGCATCGCTTAGATGCACTGAGTCACTTTCATCATTTATGTATTTATCATTTAAATGTTGGTACAGTCAGTTTCACAGTGCAGCTGTTGTACAACTATTCTATCCGCAGCTCAGTGCAGGTCTTCAGGTGTTTGTGCTGATCAGCCACCCAAGAACAGAAATGAAAAGTCTGTAAATGACAACAACTGCTGTTGAATTCAGAGACGGTGAGGCTGATGGCAGAGAGCAGGACACAGTCAGAGCGTAAAACTGAACCCTGCAGGTGGATTTTAAAGTGAAACTGAACGTGCTCAGGTGTCGCTGTGGGATATCGACCCTGATCAGGTGACAGACTGTGTCGTATCAGGTGTCACCTTCACCTGCTGAGTCTGACTGCAGCCTCAGTGTTTGTGTTGTTGTAGCAGCTCATTAACTTCGTCCGACCTCCAGCGGGATGCCGACTGACCAACAGCTTCACATGCTGAGAGTCAACACGGCCCGACTCCGACACCACATTCATTTCATTCTAGATCTCTTTAAAGGACAAGTTCACAGCTTTCAAGGTGGTAAAACACCAGTTTGGTTTCCAGATGAAAGTGTGAACAGTTTGTCATTTCCCTGATTTCTCCTGTTTGAACCCAACACCAATATATTTGTAATGTTGTTGATGCAGAACATCTTTGTTTTGAGTAAAATATATTGTAAAGTTTACCTGAAATCAAAATGAAGCGTCAACAGTGCAACGGTATTAAGGCTGCCCTCCCCCTAAAAACATTACCATGGTAACTGATGCTGCATAGCTGGATTACCATGGTAACTGATGCTGTAGCGCTAGATCGCCATGGTAACTGATGCTGTAGCACTAGATCTTCGTTACAACTGATGCTGTGGAGCTAGGTCTCCATGGTAACTGATGCTG
>NW_007578778.1:123174-129756 GCF_000690725.1 Stegastes partitus
AGTTATGGATCAGGTGTTAATGATCAGGTGTTATTGATCTTGAATGTGGAAGTTGGTTCAATTTCAGAAGATGTGATTTTGATGAAGAATGTATCATCCTGATGCATTATTGATCAGACATGTGCTGCTCAGACTTCAGTTCTGATATAACATCACTGCTGTGTGTCTGGTTGGTTTGAATTGTTCTGGATTGTTGTAATGGATTAAACTGGCTTGCTGTTACAGCAGATCAAAAGGTTCAGAACCAGCAGCTGTTCACCTCAGAGATCCAGATTCTGTTCAGAGCTGCTGGTCTCAGTGTTTCAGTCTGTCAGCTGGCTGCTGTCCGCTTATTTTTAGCATCTTCGGTGTCCAGCTGTTGATGTCTCTGAGGTATAAAGAGCTTTTCTTCAGCCTCTCGGATCTGTATTCAGGGCTCACAGAGGTGAACTCTCATAATTACTGTTGTTTTACTGCAGAACGAACAGCAGCGTTTCAGCTGCACTTCAGGAAATGATGATGTTCAAGTAGCTGTTAACTGAAAACTCCTGAGGCAAAATCAGAGTAAGTGATTCCTGTTTTCTGAAAATGACCTTGATATATTTTCATTTTGTTTTGAGCCACTGTTTTTAATACATCCGGGGTTCCCTCATGTTAGATTTACTTTTACAAATGATCAAACCAGTGTCAGTTAGCAGAAGTGCTGATCATTGTTCACTCTATGTATCGTCACAGGCCTTACGTCTATAGTTTTGAGCTTTGGGTTATTGTCAAACATAATTAAGAAGCTATGGTGATGGGCAAAGCAACCCTAATCAGTTTAGTTTAGTAAAAGTATTTACTAGTAAGTAAAAACAGTAAAACTATTTGTGCTAATGTTAAAAGTGAACAAATGAGGCAGAGCTGCAAAATAAAATGGCTGGAGGGTGCTGCTAAATTACAGAAAGAGGGCTGACAGAGCTAGAGTTAGATACAGAAGAAAACAATGAAGCTCCAAACTAAACATCTGCTCTGAGTGTATCTAACGAGGCAGCTGACGAAGTGTGTTACCTGTGAAATCTATTGAGTCTTTAAACAAGCACCTCAGATCAACAAAGCTCAAAGCTACAAACAACCACCAACAGCTGAAGTGAGCTGCTCATATCCAACCACAGCCCACTTGACTGACAGGTGTTCTGCACTTTTAAACCTGCTCTAACCCTAACCCAGTCCAGTCAGTGGCAGGAGTCCTGGTCCCAAGTATGATGTACATCCTAAATGATAGCCTTTGAGATTTGCCCGTTGTGATTTGAAATGGAATAATCGGACCCGGCATAGACTTTCTTGTTATTCAGGAATAAATACGTAGATGACTGAAGCCAGAACAAAGCTTTGCTCTGTTTCTTTGGTAAATATGATCTGGGTTTAGCAGCCTCGTTCATCTGCACAGCTTTTGCAAAAGAAGTTTACCTACTAACTGTAAGAATGAACTCATCTCAACCATTCTTCAGTTTATCGTTGATAATTACTGTGAAGCTGTAGTTCCTCATCATCTTCTCATGTTTCTACTTTTCTGCAGGTGTTTAGAGCTTCTGTCGGGTTGTCGCAGCTGTTACAGGGTTTACAGTCACAGTTTCATTCTGACTGTGAGTTTGATGGTTTTCTTTTCGGACTGTCGATTGTAATCATTTTTATATTTGACACATGTTAGCAGAGGCTTTTATTACTGGCAATAAGCGGGATTTTGCTGAACCTCAGGCTGATATTTAGGAATTGGAAAGAAAATTGACCTCAAATATATATATATATAAAACCTCTGCTGATATTGAAGGAGTGTAGTTTCTAATATCTGACCACCTACATGTTCTGTGTGCATTACTCAAAAGTTTTACAGATATTTGAGGAGAAGTGTTTGACTCTTGTTAACAGTGCAGCTGCTTGTCTTTGTCACATCAGCCTGTCTGCAGTGGACCTGATATAACTGGAATATTTATTATGATGACGATAAGTACACCCAGGACTCAGCAGGTTCATGTATTTGTTACTCCTGACATATGTTCATACAGTAATTTGCTGTAGACAAATCACAATTCTCTGGTGTCTCTCTTTGTGTTCGTCTGCAGAAATAAACCTGTCCAACATGCTGTGTGTTCATGATGGTATCTGTGCTGCAGTTTTTCCTCTGGTGCAGTTTTTCTTGTTTCTAGCTCTGAGTGCTGATGACGAGTCGCGGTTTCATCCGGAGAGTTAAACTCTCTGCTGGATCCTCTCAGCCTGCAGATGTTTCCTCTTTGATCTGCTTCCTCTTCATCAAATGAGGTGATGCTGCAACCGTTAATGCATCTGTCGCAGCACCGCTGAAATTTCACCTTTCCTCCCACCTCAGCCAGTCTGCTTGCAGAATAACTGCAGCTCTGTTCACTGAGATTATAAAGCAATAAAAAAAATGTTTAAATACTGCAAAAATCCATGGGAAGCGTCACAGGATCATCAATAATTCAGACTGGATGTGAGTTTGACAGCATCAAAGAGAAAAACTCACAGGATGGCAGATAAAACTCAAACTGAGTGACACGAAAAGCAGCTGAACGCTTTAACGAACATGATGACGAAACAAAACACAGCACACATCTGAGTAACAAGATCAGTAGCAGACAGAAGGTAACTGAAGTGTGGTGGTTAAAGAAACTTGCAGCTGAATGCATGAAAATGTCTAAAATACTCAGTTTGGATGAGCTGCTGGAGTTGAAAATGAAGCCTTAGGCTTAACACTAACATCGTCTCCAGCAGTTACTGATCCATCCGGAAGACTTGAAACTGTTCTTGTGCTGTGGAGCTCATTAGTTGTAAAATGAAGAGAAAAAAATGCAATAAAACATTTCATTACATTATTTTTTTCACTCAGAAAAGGAAAAATCTGAATAAGAAGAATCGCAGGGCTTGACTGAATGTTCAGAGCAAAAGGATGAAGACGAACAGATGAGATGAACAGCAGCTCCGCTGTGATCACAGTGTGAAACATCCTCCTTAAAGACTCATTAAAGGCCTCAGCAATGATTAAAATCTGATGATAATTCATCAACAAGTTGCTGAGCTGTTAACCTCATGTACACAACAGTATCAGCAGCTTTTCTACTGAACTGAACAGTGTAAAGCACAAACAGGCTGAACCACAATGTGATGTGTTCAGTTACTGTGGTACATGCAGGCTTCCATCCAGCTGTTTGTTTTTTCAGCACAAATGTCGATGCTGAAAAACAGATGCTGCTGGTTTAGAGTTCAAGGTTTTGGTTGGAAATAGGCTTCATAGTTTAGACTATTTGATGTCACATCAACACCCTGGTGAAGAAGGCTCCACAGTGTCTCTACCACCTCATCTATCTGTCTGTCTGTCTGTCTGTCTATCTATCTATCTATCTATCTATCTGTCTATCTGTCTATCTATCTATCTATCTATCTATCTATCTATCTATCTATCGATCTGTCTATCTGTCTATCTGTCTATCTATCTATCTATCTATCTATCTATCTATCTATCTATCTATCTATCTATCTGTCTATCTGTCTATCTAGCCATCGTGTGTTTTTATTCTTTATCTTCTTTTTATTCTTATTCTTATTATTGCTTTTGTGTGGAACAGGTGCTAAACACATTTCATTGTGCGTTATACTTCGTATAATTGTCTTGACTCTTGAATCCTACTTGTGTGTCCACTCTGTGCAGTTGTCAGAACCCGCACAGGTGTTCTAGAAAGTCCTGATGTTGCCCATTAAATCTTATTTTTTTCTGATCTATGATCAGCAACCTTGTATTGATTTGTCTCAGGTAATTTTCAGTCTGTTGTTTGACACTTGATTATTCATGTAGAGCTGCTGAAGTCGGGAATGGTTTCAGTTTAAAGGATCAGGGGTTTTTGTCACAACTAGATCTTTATGCTTGTTTTGCGTCATTTTCCACCTCACTGGCACATGCTGGAAATGCTCAGATGACACCAGTAATGATGATGGTTTGTCGTGTTTGACACACCTGTATCAAACTTAGTGGTAAAGTTTTCAGTCTGTGTTTGAAGATGTTAATTTCTAAACTGAGCTGACTTCAGAGACAAATAGTCTTGATGTTATCTTTCAGGTTGTTAAAGGAACGTTCTCTGTCCAGTTGGATTGCTGGTTGGTCAGAGTTGTATCCACTGAGTCTGAGCCTTCTTCTAGGATTAAGGTCAGATTCTCTGTCTGTTGTGAATAATTTTTTCCATAATACTTAACAGAGTTTACTGTTTCTGCAGTGACTTGTGCTTTCGTGTGTGTGTGTGTGTGTGTGTGTGTGTGAGAGAGAGAGAGAGCTGTTATCATGTTAAACTCTGACACATATTTAATCCACCATTATGATTTTTGTTGTCACCTGTGTTTACAGTGTGTTTACTCCCCATCCAGTCAGACTCCAAAATAAGTCATTGTGTTTGTGTGTGCGTTTGTGTTACTGTGTGTCAGTAGCATCTGCTGAGATTCAGCTGGCTGGTTGCCATTTTTACCCAGAATGCATCAGCCCAGTAATAACTTTGACCTTCAGTAAATTCAATCAACAACAACAATTACATCAGCTGACCTTTCACTTCTGCCTTGTCTCAGACTGCCACTAGTAGCCTCTGCAGGGAGGCCATTCTACTAAGGACCAATAGGAAAGTAAAGGTCCTGCAGAACCTGGACCTGATAAGCCAAATTAGGTCAGCGTAGGGGTCTGAGTATCATGATCCTGGTCCAGATGTAGGGGTTCTAGTCCTTCCCACCATTGCCGACCATTTGCTCAAAGGGAATCCAAAGGCAATTTTGTATTGTTGGGTTGTCTGTTCAAAATTCATAAGGTCGGTACCTTACTATGTCAAGCTTTGTGTGATGACATATGTTGTGAATTTATATAAATAAAATACTATTGAATTAAATAAAATTGAATGTAGGGGTCCAGGTCCTGATGTTGGGGTCCAGGGGCTTCACTTATCATCAGTGCATACGCACAGATGTGTGCGTAATGAGTACGTACGAACATTCCTACTCAAAGTATGGAGTTTATCAACTTGTAGTTATACTCAGGAATGTGCGTACGCACGTAATCTAGCGGTAGAATAGTGAAACTACAAATAGAAAGCATTCATGGATTTTGACCACCAGCACATTCCAGCGTGAGGTTGGAGATATACGTTTCCAGCCACCACTGAGCAGGATCATGTCGGCAGTGTTGGGTGCCATAACTCCTCTGGCCACAGCCTACATCCAGTTCCCTCACAGCCATCACCAACAAGCCCAAATCAAACAGGGACTTCACGCCATCGCTGGATTCCCAAACATAAGTGGAGCCACAGACTGCACCCACATCACAATCACAGCAGCATCACAAATGAATTTAATTATGTTGATAGAAAAGGGTTTCATTCAATCAACGTACAGATAATTAGTGATGCACATTTGTGTCTATCCAACGTTGTTGCCCGGTGGTCTGGAGGAACACACAACTCATTCATTGAGCAGAACACCTCTGTGTGTCTCCAAGCAGGAGCTGCTGAAGATGGCTGGCTTATTGGTGAGTGTTACAGAGTCGAGATCTTTTAGCTTGACTTAGTTTGGTTATTAAAACATCTCATCTAGTGATCAGGGTTGTCCACTGGGTGAATGTTGGGTGTTAATTCGTCCTCCTCCAGTTGCATAATTTCTCTTTTGTGGGCTGTGACGCGTTTTTTTGGGACTGAGCTTAATGTCAAACCGCTTTTAAATCATTTTTTTATTTCTGCTGGTAATCTGTCCTCTGACCCAATAGAAATAACTACAGTGGTTATCTTGTCCCATGCAGAATTTTTTCTTTCGCTGCTTATCCCAACATTCAATGCACCAAACTATACTTTCTGGTTTGCTTCAACCTCGCTGATAAGTACCTCGATTCTGGTTTTTGAAAAGTTCCTCTTTGTTGCCCTCTTTGTCACGATGATGAACGGTGAGGGGAAAAAATGTTCACTTGTTTTATAAAGAGACGTGTTGTTGTGTGATATGGTTAATTGGAAGAGTTTCTGAAGGCAAATGATCCCGAAAGTGCACGAGCACGAAGGTTAAGAACAAGTGGGATTTACCAACACTGATGACTTACTGATGTGCGTATGACCCACTTACGCATCTTTGATAAATACAGATATTTTTTGTACTTACACACACTCTAAACTTTATTCGTAAAATAAAATGAGGCCCTGGGCCTTGATTGTGGGCTCCTGGTCCTAATGCAGTCTTCTGAGTGTGGGGGTCCTGGTCCTGATACAGGGATCTGAGTGCAGAGGTCCTGGTTCTGATGTCGAGGTCCTGGTTAAGAGGCATGGGTACTGTTCCTGATGTCAGGGTACTGATCCTGATGAGGGGGTCTGAGTATAGGGGTCCTGGTCCTGATGTGGTGGTCTGAGTATGGAGTCCTGGTCCTGATGAGGGGGTCTGAGTGCAGGGGTCCTGGTCCTGATGTGGGGGTCCTGATCCTGATCCTGATCCTGATGTGGGGGTGTGAGTGTAGGGGTCCTGGTCCTGATATAGGGATCTGAGTGCAGAGGTCCTGGTTCTGATGTAGAGGTCCTGTTAAGAGGCAGGGGTAGTGTTCCT
>NW_007578778.1:130359-138409 GCF_000690725.1 Stegastes partitus
AGTGCAGCTGCAGCGTCCAGCTGGCGGTGGGCCCATGTGATTGGTGGAGCAGTGATTACCTAATGTGGATGTAAACAGCGGCGCTATAATGTATTCTGATGCTGATGTGATGGATGTGGACTCAGTGAGAGCCAGCAGGACTCATTGATCTGCTCTCTTTAATCAGACTCTGGACTCTGCTGAGCTTTTAGTGAGATGAAGCTCCAGGATTCTCAGTGACCCTCTGCAGATACGAGACATGAAGATCAACAAATAGGTTTCAATGCTTTTAGCCTCTGAACATGAACAGCACAGAGCTACAGGAACACTCACAGCTGCAGTGTGTTCTTAATACATTTCTTAGAAAGAAAAACAGCCAGACCTCCGGCCTGCAGGAACTCAAAGATGTTTGACACGGAGCTACAATAATGGGCTCTAAAAAAGGGAAACAAGGATCTGATGAAGGAAAGTTTAACTAAACTCTCTGTTTATTTCCTGAATGCCCCACACTGAGTTTAGTTTCTGAATGCAGCCTTCTCAGGTGTTTCAAAATCAATAGCGAGCTACAACTCCAGCCTATAAAACAGAGAAACAATGACGGAGTCTGATGAAGGGGTCGTGAAAGGTTGCAGTGACCAAAAATATCAAAGATTACCTGAAAACAAAATGCTGTAAATCAGACACGGTCATCCCGTGGAAGACAAGTTTAGATTGAAAACAGCTAAGAGTGGCTGCACTTCCCCCCTTTACTGCATACTACAGACATGCATAACCAAGCACAGATCTGTTGCTGTGGCTGTGATCATCCACTCATCCCCCACTCCCCATCTAGAGACCACGATATAGGGAACCATGCAGGGAGCTCCTCAGCAAAACACTTTGAACACTACGCAGGTCTTGGCGCTATTAATTACGTCCCTGCTGTTATTCAATTAAAATGTATCAGATTGACTGACAGCAGCTGTAGCAATGAGCTGACCGGCATTTCTGTGATAAATTCATTTTATACGAAGCATACTATCCAAGAGTAATGAATGAAAATATATTTTTAAAAATCCTTTGTGTTGATTATTTTCAATTTTGATGTTTTCGCGCCATACTCGTGACTCATCACTTCAACAAGCTACACAAGAGACATTCCTTAGAAAACGTGACTTGTCACTATTCCTATCACAACTAACTATGGAGTAGATAGGGATAGGGTTGAAAAATAACTCTATAAAAGAATAATACAATAAAAGTGGAAATACAAAGAAGAAAAAGTAAAATGAAAAATAAATAATGTTGCTGCATTAAGTAAAATAATAATAATAAAAAAAGAATCCATAAAAGAAAAGGCTGTAAAAAATGAAGACAAATAAATGAAATTATTAAAAAAAAAAAAAAATAATAATAAGAAGAAATGTGCTTTTATATAGCAAAATTAATTTCAAGTTGTGATCAGTAAATTGCTTTTAAGATGCACTTTAGTGTTACTTTCATTGCACACATTATAAAGGCCACATGACAAAGCACATGATAATGTTATAATTGTATATATATATATTAAGTCTGGACTCCTGAGAACGCATCGCTATTAATGTGCAACTGGGGTACTTGCAGACGTCACCACCTCATCTACTCTGATTATCTTTACCGCGAAAAACAACTAAATTTAAAAAAATTAATAATAATAAAGAAATACAATAACACAGCTCGACCTCACGTTTTAATATAAAAACAATTGATATGGTTACATTTTCAGGTTTGTAAGATTGTCATATCTTTATTTAATGTCCGGAGAAGCGGATTTTTTGACAACAATGTCTGATCAAAAGGTCAGATGTTAGAGGAAAATGTAATTATACTTCAGTGATTCATTTTTAGAATACAGTTGACAAATATTTCATTGCAACAATACTTAAATACACAAGGGCAATATATAATAAATATAACAATTATTAAACAGGGTAATTTTTTAGGATTTCATTTTAGATCAGGACTAGAGTCTGTTAGAAAACATATCACAGTTGAACATGGTGCCTCTGCTCCTCCTCATGTTCTTCAGTGGAGCTGATCAGTTTCCATGAACAGCATGGTGCTGCTGAAGATGCTCCGTCAGAGGGTCCAGGATGCAGCTGCTCAAACACTGCCGAAATGTTATCTTCAATGCACAGTTACAGTCATAAGATTTGAGCAAAATGGTGCTACAGGTGATGAAGACAAGAACATGAATGAATGAATGAATGAATGAATGAATGAATGAATGAAATATTTATTTCAAGCAAAAAATTACAAATAAAATAAAAAACAAGGGAAAAATGTACAGACATGAGTGCGAAACATAATTCAGACGTACAAAGGCAGCAACCGAGTCCAACACTGAATAACAATATAAAGTTATAAACATTAGCTTTACCTTCTTTTTAATCAATTTGCCTTTGGGCAATAAAACAGCTACACTGTAAGTCCAAACTGTCATCGTCAGATAAACACAAAACTACTTCCCTGTCAGAGCCAGCAGCAGATTTCAGAAAGTCTCGCCGACATCAGGCTGCTCTACTGAGAACGCAGACCACCGCCACAGGTGTCCAACCGGGACGCTCACATCTCTGAAAGTGAAAGTGAAGCACATTTAAAGCAGGCTTTATCTTGATAAATTGACCACATATTTGATGTCTATACCACTACTGTCTCGCCTAAAATAATCTTAAAACTACATCTCTCCAGACCCACAACAGACCATCTAACCAACATTCTCCATATGGCCATGGCTGGGGTCAGGACAAGAACAACTTCCTACCGCGTTGTGTCCAGAGCGTTTGGCATCCCACGCTCTACGGTGAATGGCATCATTCACTGGATTGAATGGTTGTGGGCAGCATTGGATGGCTGTCATGTCAGAATCAAGCCATCAAGTGCTGATTCTCAGTGTTATTTTAACAGAAAGCTTTTTTTATTCCATTCAAATGCCAGCAGTGTGAGACCACCAGTGTCCGTTTCTGGACATATTTGTGGGTTACCCAGGTTCTGTCCATGACTCCAGAGTTCTTAAAACAGCCCAGTATATGTAGGCAGATTGTATTGTATTCTTGGAGATGGTGGATATCCATGTACATCAGAGCCAATTGCTCTCATCACAACACACAGAGAGCCAGTGACAAATCCAGTGGCAGCCAGGTTCAACAGACACCATGCAAAGGCTCAGTCTGGTATCGAGCGGGCATTTGGCATTGTGAAGACCAGGTGGAGATCGGTGTTTTTCAAGGTTCTGGAAGTGCATCCGGTTTTTGCTGTGAGGATCATTAATGTTTGTCCATTTTGCACAACTTCTGTCTCAGAGATGGAGACAAAACTGAGCCTGTGGAAGAGCAAATGGGGACAGATGACGAAGGTGGACATTGACAACGATAATAGACAGTCATTTAGTTCTAAGTTAAAACTCAGTTCTGCTTTTGTTCTAAATACACAAAATACTTGATTTCTTCACAGGAATTTAACGTTACTTCCATCCAGCTGCTGAAACAAAACGTTTCCCTGAGAAAAGGTCCTCCTTTGCACTTCTCAGGTGAATTCATTTTGCCACATCGTCATCGGTCCCGTCGGAGAGAAAAGGAATTGATGACTGATGATCAACGTACCAATTAGAAACTGTTATCTACTCATCCACTGTAAACATAGTGGTGATGATGCTAAGCTAACGTTAGCGAGCTCAGTTGACAGGAAAAACAACATTCAACAATACAACCTAAACGGGAACTTACTTACATTTGTACGACAAGTTTTTGTGCTTACGTCCGTCTGCCTCTCTCCTTCGACGCAATGCATGATGGTCCATATGACTGGAGTTGTGGAATATTTTGAGTGCCCCATACAGGGTGTAATAGCTGTAACTTAACGTTCGGACAGCACTACACCCTATAGGGCACTGTGTCGGTGTAGTGAGTGATCACACAGAGTCAAGAGAACGTTCCACACTTTGTTCGGTGAAGCAGTAGAACGTAGATCCTTAATGAGATCAGCTCTCTGACAGTCTTTTAATACTGCAGTGTATTTATACAGAACCATTTCCCTGAAACCCATTTAACACAGGGTCCTTTAACATTTTTGGCTCAGTGGTGCACAACTCTGAGCCAAACAGCCTTTTCTAAATCTGCTGTCCAACAGCAGAGACACTCAGACTGCACTTGTTTCTACAGCTTTATGAAGCCACAAAATGTTAAAATAAATGTATTAAATCAAGTTGTAAACAGTTTAAACTAATCCAACTTTCAGCTGACTGTAATTCAGAGTATGAGTACATTTCTTGGTCTACTCAGCGTTTTGTGAAGTGATGAATGTGTCATCATGGACGAGCCAGCATCATTAACACAGAGAGCGTTTGTTTGACGGATTATCTCTGGGTCTGTGGAAATCAAAGAAACAGACAAATCATCTCTGATAATCCACTGGTTGATGGTTGAAGGAGAAGTTTGACTCGTTCACTCTGCAGTGAATTCACAGCTCAGACTCTTTCTAATGACTGAGCCACTAAACTCTCAGTTGTTTAAAATGTGCCGCACGGCATTGTGTCTTTATTAGCAGCCAGAACAGAACCTTTAATTATTCAGCTTTATTTGTGTAGCAGAGAAAATCTAACAATTTACAACAAACAACCAACAATAAACACTGATCAGGTTTGAGACATCAATCAAAGATCAGAAACATGAAGCTCCACGATCACAGACTGTTCAGGCCTGGAAATGTCTTAACACAAGTTCCTGAATGCACCATGCTCGTTGTTGTTCCTGAATGCCTCACTCATCATTTAGTTCCTGAACACATCACGTTCATTGTTGTCTCATGTTAATACCAGATTACTTAGCATTGCTTTTAGGGGGTTAGAAGAAAACCAGAATACTAAATATCTGAGAGAGATGAGGTCAAGAGAGGAAAGACCTCTGCTAATGTTTTGAGTCCTGCTTTCCCATCAGCACTAAGTTTAGTTCCTGAACAGCCCATTATCTGAGTAGTTTCTGAATGCAGCATCCTCAGGTGTTTAAATTAGGGATGACCAATGACCAATAAGGGGTTTTTTAGGGCCAATGTTGATATTGATATTCACTAATGGAGAGAGGTTCATGATCATTACTTGGAACAAATATATATTATATGTATTAACAGCATGTGAAAGCTGGGAAGACTTCCATTAACCACTAAGGTCCAGATTTTGAAACATTATTAATTATTGTTTTTCAGATCCTTTTTCAGGTTAATCTGTGGCTTCCTGCCAGTTTAGCCGCTAGGTATCAAAACAGGTTTATTGTCATTTTGGCAAGATGAGAGAGCGTTTCTTCAGGATCATTTAATTCGTACGTTTTGTGGAATGAACGTCTGGGATTGGCAAGACACTAAACGTTCTGTTACAGGGCTCCAGACTATCACAGTGATTGTAGGGCAACATTCCCATTATTCAGTTGGGTTTACATGAGGCTTGTCTTGAGATTATTTCATGTCTTTTATTTTTTCCACGTAAAAGGTTTGAATCAGCTAAATTCATGCCAGACACTTGTGTTGGTAGGCCAGCCTTGGGCCGCAGGCCACTGTTTGCACACCAGTGCAGTACAGTTTCCTGTGTGATGGAAGTCAAAGCTCTGGGAGGGTTTGTGGTTTTCAGCCACGATGCCTTCAGGCTCCTCAGGACAAAGAAACGAGCGACTGCAGCGCTGAGTCCTGCAGATAAGACACAGCCGAGCGCGACGCCTTTGTTTCCAGCATGTCTTTAATCAGAGCCTCGGCCTGGTCCGGATCCAGGTCTTCAACTGGTCTCTGGGGCCATTGGATCAGAACCCTCCCAGTACAAAGTATTAAAACCCTGATCAAGTTTTCATCGGTCACACAGAGGTCAGAGGGATCCTCCTCAGCTTCATTTAGCTGAAGGTTTCCGTTCAGTGGAAGACAAACACAACTCTGATGTTAAAGGACATCACACGTACCGGATCGGTGCCACACTGCTCACCGCGACACCCTGACTGAGTGCTTCTGTGGTGGTTTTGGGGGCAGTGACTGGTTTCATTGGGGGATTTGCTGGTTCAGGTCACATTACAGCAGGACAACGCGGTAAATGTTTAAACAGAGACGGCAGCTTTGCTCTCAGCTACATGATTACACAGAAACAACAACGCTCTGCTGTTAGCAGCTCTGTGCAAACCCACATCACGGATGTTTTCCAACCTGATGGAGGAGAAACTCTGCAGCCAAAGTCCTGCAGAGATGCTCATTATTTAACAGCAACTGCTAAAACAGATGAATCAAAGCATTTCACTGCGCGTTATACCGTGTATAACTCTCTTTGTGACCAATAAAGGTCTTGAATCCTTACAGCATCAGTTCACAGAGGATCAGCTTTAGCAAGATGTTTGAACTGGTTCTGGTCTCAGGTAGCTTCTGAATAACCAGGTGAAATTTACTAATGTGATTCAAGACCAGTTCTGTGAGACATTGAGGCAACAAAGAAACGCAAATATTTCTACTGTAATATTTATGAAGTGTGACTGATCCTGGAGAAGCTGCCGGCTGAAGCTCAGATCGGTTTTCTTACAGACGTTAAAGCTGTTAATAAAACAAATCTGGTCGATGAGTCACGTTCAATCCGTCTGCTGCTGTAGTTTTCTGCTGTTGGTTTGTTGGACCGATGGTTTCCTCGTGATTGTGAATGAATCCAGGTTTGTGCTTCAGCTGAGAATCTTTTCATCTCACACTCGTTTCATCTTCTCGCCTTTTCATTTGATTCAGACTTTATTCAATCAGCTCGTGCGCTTTGATCTTGTTGCTGTTTCTCTGTTTTATTGATTCTCTTTGTTCCTGAATAGAGAAACACTGAGTCAACAGACCTACAACCCTCGCTTCTTTTGACAAACTTGTTCATTTGCAGCAGCCGTGTTCATGTTTTCACTGAGCTGCTGTTTAAAGACCTAAACATGGAGTTCGTCACTTTTGTCTTTGTGCTTCATTTTTCAGGTTTAGTTTTGAAAGAATGGTCATTTAGAAATCAAACTTTGGTTCTTTAGATTTCTGTTAGTTTTCATTTATGAGTCTGAAATTTGTATATGTTTGTGTTGAGTCAGTACTTGATCTTTAAAAGGAGAGTTGTGTTACTGATGCATTCAGTATCAACATTTTAATGGTAAATGAGCTCTGATCCAAGGGTTAGGGTTAAGCAAAGTACAGTAGACTTAAATGTCCAGCTCACTTCAGACTGAATCGCTACCGTTCAGGAGCTTTCAGCTGTGATGTTTGAGTTCAACAGTCTTTGTGTTTGCTTCCACACAGCTTTTTTAGTTTAAAGTACAGAATCTTGTGCGTGGAATAATACGCAATGAAAGTGTTGTGGTTCTATGACATGAAAACAACAGACGGCCTCAGCTGATGTTGGAAGTTACTGAAACATCATCTCACTTTGAGCATGATAAGATTGTACAGCAGTAAAGAAAAATTATCCTGAATATCAGCGTCTGCGAGGAAACAATATTGAGTGTGCAATATCTGAGTGGTTCCTGAAGCAGCTGCAGTGAGGATGTGTTGCTGAGTCCAGATGCATTGGAGAGGACTGAGGGGATGACCTGGGCGGCAGCAGGATGTGACCCGGTGCAGCCCGTTACCGACTCACTGTGGTTTTAAAACCAAACGTTTTAAACAGTTCTGCTTCAGTCAGTGATTTCCTACATTTCCCAGGATGCCCTGGGACAGACCGGCCCTGGAGGAGCGCGCTGCTTATATTCAGCAAAGAAGAAAATGGAAACGCAGAAACCGTTGGTTCAGCTGCTTTTTTATTTCTCCTCAGGAAACATTTCCTGCTTTGATGTGCAGAAACACAAAAACTGTTTCAGAGTCAAACTCCTGTAAACTGGAGTCTTTATGTAACGCAGTAAAGTCCTCCACACACTGAGGCATGATGGGAAATTCACCTGAAGTCTCAGTGAAGCTGCTGTCAGGTGTTGAAACGACTCGAACAATCGGACAGCAACAACAATCGCTTTGGTTGTTACATGAAGTACAGCCGAGTCAAATGAAGTACTGCTGAGTCAGATGAAGTACAGTCGAGTTAGATGAA